>NW_024535128.1:0-25354 GCF_016097555.1 Gigantopelta aegis
CTTTTCCTTCATGTTTACCTGATTACTTCTAAACCTGGAGTTAGAAAAATGTCATGGATCTCAAATTTGTCAACTTACCTTGTCACCACTCTTTCCAATTTTTTAAAATGAAATCCCAAATGCAAAAACTCTCAAAAAAGAAGCAAAGACATCTGCTTGTGTTTTGACAAGCAATGAAAATCATAAGATGCTTCAAGAAAATAAGAGAGGAAAAAGGAAGCTTTGGAAGAAAAGGAAAAAAAAAAAAGTGCCCTAAAAGAAAGAAATAGGAAAGAAAAAAGAGCTGAACTTAAGAGACTTGCAAAAATAATGCATTAATATAATGAATACTTAATCATCTAATACTCTATTATTTATATTCAATAGGGAATTCTTTAATTTGTAACTGTTATGCTAACACCTAAATTGAATATAGTGAAATAATTTGTAATGAAGCAGTTTTGGGTGGTATGTCTGTATGTTTGTAATGATGTCATGAATGAACATTATGCTCGTTTTGAAAAGAAACAAAAATGCTATTTTACAGAACCGCAGGCGGCCATCCATTTCTACTTCTTAAATTAATTCCATTCATATCTTTTTCTTTTTTAATTTTTCTCTTCGAATTTTTCAATTCCAATTCTATTTTTCTAGTCCTTCGATGGAACATTTAAGAACTAAAATCCTGTCCCCCCCACCTAATGAAACATGTCGCTTCGCTCCATTCTAAGAGACAGCTCGCGGTGCTCGTGCTTCACTTCATTGAGCTCCAACAAGTAAGTGAGCACCACGAGACGGTCTCTTAGAATGGAGCGAAGCAACTGTTTTCTGGTTAGGGTGGGGGATATATATAATTTTGTTGCTGTTAAATATTCCATCAATGATAGAAAATAGAATTTATTTGAGAAAACTGCAAAGTAGAATTGGAATATTTTTTGAAAAACTTCAAAGTAGAATGTGAAATTACGAAGTAGAAATGGATGCCGCCTTGGCTTCCGTACTATTTAATTGCTGTCTAAAGACCTGTAAACTTTGTGGTTTAATTCAAAGCATAATGATGTAAGGTGGGCCGGATTTCATAATGGGATAAATAAAGTGACAAACTTGTTAAACAAAGTTAAGCTAATTAAGTTATTTTGGTTTGCTATTTATTAATAAATATTTTTTCTAATGCAAGCTGTCATCTCAACATCTGCTTTTAGCAGACAGAAACTTTTGCGATCATGCAGTAACCATAGCCTTTCCAATTAAATACAATACAAGCTTTATGAAAAGCATAATTTACTTAAAGCTTATGAAGCAGTATTGAGTGGTATGTCTGTCAAAGAGCAGCTGAAGAATGTAATATACCGAAAAGTACTTTACATGATCACCCCTCACTGGAAAAGTGATGTTTGGATCTGTCAGTGGACAAACAAAATACCTTAGTGATGTTAAAGAGGAAGAACTTGTGCAGTTTCTTCTTGGTTGTTCATCTATAGGATTTGCTAAGTCTTGCAAGGAATTTTAGCCATCATTCAACTGTTGTCTACCAAAAGGCATAAATGTTACTGTTACAAATGGTTGGTGGGACTCTTTTAGAAGAAGGCATCCATCATTATCTGTTAGAAATCAAAAACAACTTTCCCATGTTAGAGCCTTGTGTACCTCACCTGAAGCACTTGATCATTATTTTGATATTCTTGGAAGAAACATTAGATCAAAGTGACTTGTCTAGTAAACCTTGCCAAATATATAACTGTGATAAAACTGTATCCCCACTAGACCCAGCACCTCACAAAGTCATTGCTTAGAAAGGGCAAAAAACATATACAATCCATTACTACCAGTAACAAACTCAATTACCGGTTGTCTTGTTGTAGAGCAAGTGCCTATGTCATGCCACCTATGATAGTGGTTTGACTGATAGATATTAAAGGCTGAAATGACTGTAGGAGATGTGCCATTGTCAATGTATGTCTTTATCAGAGAGTGGTTTGGGTTGATGGTATACTGTTTGATTTGTGGTTCAGGCATCATTTTCTGTTTCATACTCCACCATTTGTCCCATTGCTTTTTTTTGTTAGATGGACATTCATCTCTATTATACTCCATGTGTTATTAATAAAGCTGCAGAGGAAGGAATAATTATGTTTTCATTACCACCTCATTCTAAACACTTGACTCAGCCCCTTGATAAGGATGTTTTTTGATTTTAAAGGTGAGAGGAGTGCCATAATTACTTAAGCTCAAACCTGGAAAGGTTAGCACCAGGTTTACATTTTTGTCTGCTTTTTTCAACGTGCATGGACTCAAAGCATGACAATGGAAATGGTGTTTATAAGTGGTTTTCATTTTTTAAACCTTATTAAAAGAGCAGCTGTTTTTTATTAAAACACCAGTAAAATCTAGAATGGCAGATATAGAAGCCAAGAAAATCCATTACCCTTCCCCTTTTATAGCCATCTCTATCAAGATATACATCTACAGTACACAATACTACCTTCACTACTGAAGAGATATTATCATTTTAACAACGTCATGAGGAAGATTATGATTGAGAGAATGATGTATGATATAACAAGTGGGTTGAAATGTATCATCCTCAAGGTACACCCGCAGCCTTTATGACTACATTTGGGGGGAGCTTTTCCCTTCATGTTCACCTGATATTTCTAAACCTGAAAATAGAAAATGTCATGATCTCAATTTGTCAACTTACCTTGGTCACCAACTCTTTCCAATTTTTTAAATGAAATCCCAAATGCAAAAAACTCCAAAAAAAAAGCAAAGACATCTGCTTGTGTTTTTGACACGCAAGAACACGATAAATCATAAGATGCTTTTAAGAAAAATAGAGGAAGAAAAAGGAAGCTTTGGAAGAAAAAGAAAAAGAAAAAAAGTGCCCTAAATGAAAAAAATAGGAAGAAAAAAGAAGCTGAACTTAAGAGACTTGCAAAAAGTAATGCATTAATATAATGAATACTTAATCAATTAATACTCTTTTTATTTAATACATGTAGAGAATGGTATGGCACTTAAAGAAAAGAGAAAAGGAAATTAGATGAAAATCAGAAAGAAGGAAGAAAAAAAGAGAAAAAGAAGTAAGTAAATACATAGATACTGCAACTTACACATACCTACTTTGATTAGATCAAGCTAGGATTGCTCATTTTTTAAAAGTGAGAATGACACACTATTAAATTTTGATTTCTCATTTATCATAATACATCAACAATCCCACTGAAGGTAGGTATTTGCACATTCATCTAAGTCTCTCACCTTTTCAACCAGTATGATGAAGGTTAACCTCGCTGTGTGTGGGCGCATAGCGAGGTTACTGCAGTCTGTTAGTGTACTGTCTGTGTGTGTGTGTGCACTGGTATCCACCCAACTATAGTGGACAGTAGCAAAACTTCTGTACTTCTTAAGAATACTGCCAAAAGGAGCATCAAATGAACCAAAAAGCTTTAAAAGTTTGAAAAACCTTTGGAAAAAAGGTACAGCTTTCAGTGAAAACTCGAGAATTCAAAAAACCTCCTGCATACAGCTTATGACATTTTCCAACTTTTAAAGTTGAAATTTTTGCAAAAATACTTCTTTGGAAAGTTATGACAGTTTTAACTAACTTTTGGCTGTTATCTTTGTCGATATATTGACCGCGAACTAAAAATACTAGCACCATAGCTGTCGTTGGAGAGTCATTAACTTTTTACTAAGAATTTGAAAGTATGGACCTTTTGTCAATCGGAGTGCAAAGTACCCAGTAGACACACTAAATGCAAAGTTTTTTTCCCCTTCATTGAAGAGAAATGCTGAGTCATCAATAATCCATCTTGCACATCACGTGAGATATCTCTTGTCTGTGTTCTGTGCATGTGGTATAGGTCACTTGAGAGGCTAGAAAGAATAAAGAAAGTCTATGATAAGACGCAGCGAGGTTAAGCACTTTAGTGCTTTTCATATTATAGTGCAATTACATTGCTCATTGTTTACAATACCTGAAGAAACTAAGGACAGTTTTTAAATGAAAGTATAGTGTTAAACTTATTGAATTAGTATATATACCACATCAGGTGCTGCAGGTATCTCCAGTGGTGAGTTTTTCTGGTATCTTTTAATTATTCATTATAATAATGTATCTGTTAGTACTCAGTATCGGACATGTTTTTAATCTCAAAAGGCAATCACGGTCAAGTCTCTAATAGGTCAGTTTGTCTCTTATCTTCTATATTATTCATTGTTGTAATAATCTAGTCTCTAGTACTCAATCGCAATAGACACATTCTCAGTCTCAAAAGGCAACCACTGTCAAAGCTCCAATAGGTCAGTTTATCTGTTTATCTTCTAAGTTATTCATTGTTAAATAATCTAGCCTCTAGTTACTCGTCCTCGTGAGATGTTCTCAGTCTCAAACACAACCACTGTCAAGACTCCAATGGGTCAGTTTTATCTGTTATCTTCTATGTTATTCATTGTAATAATAATCTAGCCTCTAGTACTCTGTCTTGGACACATTCTCAGTCTCAGACAACGTTATCAATGGTCAAAAAACAAGCATTGTTGAGTCTCCAATAGGTATATATAACATATATTGCTTACTTGAAAATAATATTTTTTTTATAGAAAAGTACTGCATTTGCAGGCAGGGCAGTTTGGTAGAATGATTTATTGTGACAATGTCAATTGCTCAATTGGCTGGTGCATTTTGAATGTGCTAATCTTAAAAGAAAACCAAGAGGACTTGGTATTATTCTACATGTGATAATCTATCTAGACTAGAGAACCCAACTCTTGAATGTCATTTAATAAAACTTTTTAATGGAGCACCTAAAAAACTGAGTACATGTTCCTAATATGGTTTGCATAATGTAACACCTTGTCAGTTGGCATTGGACCCTTTAACAGCTTTTACTTTATTATAATGTACCTAGAAGTGTGTAGTGAATAACTATAGCCACACCCATCCAGCTGATTTCCTGAACAATGATCTGTTTTCAATAATAAAGCTTAATTATATGACTTTTTATGGTTCACTCATTACTTGATAAGAATGGCCATGGCTTTTGGGTTTAGACAATATATTTAGATTATGAGACTATTATAAATACATCAATCAATAATAAAAATGGGGTAAAACAAAATTACTATATATGAGATTGACCCTTATCAAGGGGTTAATTTAAGTGTGTGTAGTATGATGTGGTAAACAAAACATAATTATTACTGCCCTCTGCAGCTTGTTAATAGCAGATGGAGTGTAATGAGATGAAATGTCCGTCTAACAATAAAAGCAGTAGACAAAGTGGTGGAGTATGAGACAAAAAATGATGCCTGAGCAACAAATCAAACAGTATACCATCAACCCAACCACTCTCTGACAAACCATACATTGACCCTGGCACCTCTCCTACAGTCATTTCAGCCTTTAATGTCTTTCTGTCAAACACTATCATAGGTGGCAAGACGTGGGCACTTGCACTACAACAAGACAACACAGTAATTTGAGTTTTGTTACTGGTAGTTATGGATTGTATATGTTTTTTTTTGCCCTTTCTAAGCATGACTTTGGAAGGTGCTGGGTCTAGTGGCATACCAGTTTTATCACAGTTATATATTTGACAAGGTTTACTGGACAATCACTATGATATAATGTTTTCTCAAGAATATCAAAGTAATGATCAAGTGCTTCAGGTGAGGTACACATGGCTCTAACGTGGGAAAGTTGCTCAGCATTTCTAACAGATAATGATGGTTGCCTTCTTCTAAAAGAGTCCCACCGACCATTTGTAACAGTAACATTTATGCCTTTTTGGTGGACAACAGTTTGAATGATGGCTAAAATTTGTTTTGTGAGACTTAGCAAAAATCCTATAGATGAACAACCAAGAAAGAAACTGCACAAGTTCTTCCTCTTCAACATCACTAAGGTATTTTGTTTTCCACTGACAGATCCAAACATCACTTTTCCAGTGAGGTGATCATGTAAAGTACGTTTTTTGTCATTGTATTTTTCAGCTGCTCTTTGGACAGATATACCACTAAATACTGCTTCATAATCTTTAGTAAATTATGCTTTTCATAAAGCTTGTATTGTTGAAGGGTCCTCAGATGTGCTTGATAGGAAAGGCCTATGGTTTACTGCATGATCAAAAAGTTCTGTCAGCTAAAAGCAAATGTTGAGATGACAGCTGCATTTAAAAATATTTATTAATAAATAGCAAACACAAATAATTTCAATTAGCTTAACTTGTGTTTAACAAGTTGTCACTTCATTTATCCCATTATGAAATCCGGCCCACCTTACATCATTATGCTTTGAATTAAAACCACATGTTGACACAGTGTCCTCAGACAGCATTAGATAGCATTTTTGTTTCTTTTTCAAAACGAGCATATGTTCGTTCATCATATCATTACAAACATACAGACATCCAAACTAAAAGAATTCACTATTAAATTGACACAGACAACAGTGGTGAATAATCAAGAGCATCATAAAAAAACACTGTCTGACGTAGTGATCATTTTTAATTTTATTAAGAAATAGATTGACTTACCATAACAAATCGTGAATAAAAGTCAGGATAATGCAGTTCCAATCTGTGGTGCCAGTCGTAGCAAAAGATAGACTCTCCATGACAAAAAGCAGTAGGAGTAGTTGAATAGATGTAAAATTTGTTGTCTTCGTAATGTAAGTAGAAATAGAGAACTCTAAAAAAACACGACTAAACCAAGACTATCGACCCTTTTCACGAAGTCGTATTATATTCGCGACGAATATACATGCCACGCTCCTACTTTTGGATCATGCAAAGCCACTAATAGCTCTGTACCAGAATTTGTAGAAGTTTAGTAGGACATTTGTTTTACTATTAGTTGCTAACGGTTTCGTTTCACCTTCATGAAAAGAGCCAAGTGTAGGACAATAGAATATTTTATCCGAACTTAGACAAGTCTCTTTGTTTACTCATCGTTGTGGCTAAGAGCAAAGTCGAAGACAGTGGCTCTCCACATCCACTGTTTTAACCTGTATTTACATGTACCAGATTCACTGCTTCTCTTTTCTACTAAAGAGGGAAGACATCCGAAATATATGTGGTGTCCGAGCATTATTAGTTTACTCTACATCCCTACCTTTGTTACTGAGTGTATTAATATCCTCAAATAACAACATTATCTATGTACACCAATATGATGTTTATTATTTGACTACAACTATGTGTTTATTTCTACATACTTTTTTTTTAAAAAAACGGGACTCTGGGTCTGTTCAGTTTGGAAGGGGCCCAGACCCCTTTCCAAAATTGATGCACATTAGAAATGCGAACTAAGTGACACAGTTGTAAGGTGGCTTATTAAATAGAACAACATATTGTTAGGCATTTGTGGTTTTCATACAAAAGTCTGGAAGGGTGTAGCTTCCTAAAATTAAAGCAATTCCTACTTTTGTACTATTGCAAAGGTAGAAATGTGTAGTAATAGTAACAGTGTACTGTGATAGTGGAGATGAATGGTTACCTGCTTTAGAGACTTGTGTGATGAAAAAGAACCAAAATGATATCACAAGAGGGTAATAAACTTGTAAATTAAATATGAATGCCATTTTATTGTGTTTAGTTCCAGTAGTTGAGACTGCAGTGAAAGATCACCTGTGTGATATAGAAGAACATGTGGTAAGTTTTTGATACAACTGTAATGTTGGGCTATCCCTCTCAATAATATTAGGATTATCAAAAACATACGAGTGTCTTAAAGCAGGAAAAACACAAGAAAACAAACATTACCAATGGGGAGGAGCCTTCATTTGAGAGCCTTGATTGCAAGTTGTCTAATGATTTTTTGGAGTTATTTGGAGATGATAATATTAAACCAATATGAACACTTTGAGGATTTGATATTAAAGATGTGGAAGTTTAGATTATATCAGTATTGCTGAGTTTTTGTTTTTCTTAATACAGTGGTCATATAACATCAATGTCCAGTTAATGAACAACATAAGAGATTAACTCACCAAAATGAATACAGAGAAGATGAATTTATCTAATGAAAATGAACATCTCTGTAAGTTCAGTATGCATCTACAACTTTTGTTACTAGTTCGTAAGGTCTATAAAGAAATTTCATCATGGTGATTGTCCTGTTCATTAACCCTTACTGACTCTAGATCCTTCTAGTGGTCATGATGAAGCATCTCTACAATATACTACTGAAAACTGTTAAACTTCTAGATACCCAATGCTGGTACAGGGTGTTTTCACTACACAGTTTTATACCTCATAGAGTTAGATTTGGTCCTAATGAAGAAGAAGAGCTCACTGAAGGTGAAGGTACTAGCTACACGTGGGATGTACTGTAAATAAATAAAAAGAGGTATTAATTATTTAATTTATTCAGGTAAAGTGTTTTGGAGAGGGGTCATATTATATTGATGGTCAATCAGATAAAGAAAGTCATGGTTAGGATTTATTAACTGTGCTCGCAATGAAGATGAACAGAATTTAGTGGCTTTTCAGTATTATGGTAAATCTATTTATCGTTCATTCAAGCATATCTATCCTGGTAATGAACTCTATGTATGGTATTGTGAACAATATGCAAGAGAACTTGGGATTACAAACTATTTTTGAAGAAGGCAAAGTAATTCTTTTAGCAAAATAACTTACTATTATTTTAGATGATTGTCAACTTTATAATTAAAAAAATTGTGGAAGTAGTTTTGTTTTGAAATCTAAATTTGATTTACATCTTCGACATAATCCTAATGTGTCTTTCTGTTAATCCTCAATGTTTTATTTGTAAAAAATTTCAAGAAAGCTTTCGTGAATTGTATCAGTTACAAGACCACATTGTAAACATGAGCTATTTAATGTACATGAAGAAAATCAAAAAGGTGCTCATTTCCAATGATAAACTGGTAGTTGGAAATCCAGATAACATTTGTGATTATTATGGGAAAGAAATTTTCGAATCAGTCATCATTGAGAATTTATCTTCGTATACACACTGGTATAAAACCTTTACAAAGTCAGTATTGTGGAAAAGGATTTCGTCATAATCATCATCTCCAAACTCATCTTCATGTACACGCTGGTGATAGACCTTACCAATGTCAGTACTGTGGAAAGGGATTTAAGTTAAAAATTTTAAAATCAACACTGATACATGGTGTATATACATTTCCTCGTAGTATATGATTAATGCAATAAAGTTGTGTGATTCTGCATAACACAATATAGTAGTATTCTGAACTTTATATCTAAAGCTAGTATTCATTTACAATGAAGTGGTAATCTCCAAAGACATCCTCTTGTGTGCACATTGGTAATAAAACTCACCAATGTCAGTACTGTGGAAAAAGATGTAGTCAGAGTCAGTCTCAAATCTATCTTCGTATTCATCTAAAATAATTAATGGAAATCTAAAATTGAAGCTCGTGTGTTTGCCAAGCTAGCTCAACAGAAAAAGGACCATGATTCATCTAAGAGATAAAGGCAAATTGATATTGGAAGTAAAGTGTTAGCCAAGAGGGACATGGAGAAATAAAGCTTGTTCAATTTATTGATAGTCTAACCAATTTCATCCTTAGTTGAGGTAATAGCGAACTGGTCTCACACAGAGGTTAATTTCTTAGATGTTTGAGTGGCCCTTAAAGATGGTTTCATTTTGTACACAAAACTCACAAATAGACATCTTTATCTCACCTGATAGATGCAACTCCATATTGAATGAAATCCATTCCTTACAGCAAAAGCAAGACATCTGTTCACAGGACTCAGATTTCATCAAAAGAAGTAATGAGATTTTACTAAATTAAAGGAAAAGGCTATACTAAATATACCATTGTATTAGGCATCAACAAAGCCTTAAAAATCCAGAGTGGATCGTTTTTTTCTTTTACCACCAGCAGAAAGGATGGCAATCCACCCCAGAAAGGATTGCCTTTGTGTCCTTACAACCCTATTAATCCTAGTCCATTTACTTCTATGCCTTAGGAGCTATAATTAATCTATTAGCACGGGAAGATCCTGATGTAGGTAATGATGATGTAATGCACACACATATATAGTGCAGTTGGATGTAGTAAGATTGATGGAATTTATTATAATGTTTACAGTTGATTGTAAAGTTATTGCAATTTAGAGAGTCTACTTGGTTAATTGATCAATACATAAACTACACTTTGGTCAGTAATACGGGACAAAAGAATACTGAATGAGATGAGTCAATAGCTTGATACTATCAATATGTATCAATTAGACCAAAATCATGTTCGTATTTACATTTACTTACTAAAATGATTCACATTCACATTTACTCTACACATCAATTAATCTAACACTGTATGTAATAAGGAAAATATAAATTCAGCCTTATTGTCTTTATGCTAAATCATTATTGGAGATATAAAATTTCAGTTTTTTTCTTTTCACAATTCCTAGAGATTATAAAAAATCAGGAGTTCACTTTCAGGATATTAACCTTGCTTTGAAGGAACTGAAGGAAGTCCTTGCTTTTGAGCAGTCATTCCCTTTGCTATAACCATAATTGTATGTCATTCAAAACGTTCTGTATCTGAGTTACCTTATTTTTCATGTTCACTATAATATATATAATGTTTATAATTTATATACAGTATGTGACTGGTTAACCTTGCTTTTCTTAGAAGAAGTTATAACCAGAAGGAATTGACGGTTGCTTTTTAGAAGAAGGAACAACATGCTGTGATATACTATAATACATAACATTTTCATGGAACAACATGGGGGGTTATTAACTTGCCTCATTCTTGTAGCATTAACAGTAGGAGGGTCATTAACACTAGTATCTGCAGTTTTGTAGTTGGTTTCATTCATTTGACCCAATTTTGTAGATGACATTACCCTAGTATATTAAAATGACAACATAGAGCTAGTTGTATAATTAATATTACTCATAATATTGGGAACATCCATCTCATCATAGCTTATATCATCTATCGCTTCATTAGATCATTTCATCCATTTCATCATAGATTATATCTGGGAAATCATCAATAGCTCTTTGATAAAAATAGCACTAAACAATTACTTATTACATGAAAATTACAAACTTTAGTCACTAGTAGTTTTTTTCATCTGCTGTAATGTTATTTTGGATGCTCATAACAGTCTTCAGAATATACAACACTTAAAAAGTTTATATTAAACAAATATTGTTGATGAATGATATGTAATTACCTATTAGCAGAAATACCTTTCTTATTACATACAAGGTCCAGCTCATTATTAAGTGTTATTTCAGATTGTGAATAGTAATGATATTCTCATCATCATTCTTTTCTTTCTTGCATTTCATATCCTCCTGTACATTTTACATAGTAATGACATCATTAGTTAAAATGTATATAACAAACCTTGGTTTTAAATGGTCATTTCTTTTGATATAAATTTTGGCAAATACACATGAATATTTATTATTGCACAAGCACAAAGAAACACTAACAAACCACCACAGAAACAATTACACTGAATAAAATCTCTTTGTCTTTTGTGTTAGTTTCATTATTTGATTTCAGGTTTGGACTATACCACTAGCAGGTACTCCAGTTATGTTCTTTGGCCAAAAATAAACTGATATCACTGTTAACACCTGTCCATCAAACTATTATTTTTGAAGTATGTCTTATCAATTTTGTAATATAGTCAATAGTTGTGAGTGTGTAATTAGATATAGCAGATAACCTTGCTCTCATTTGTATTGTATTCTCACTGTCACATTGTAAAGTGTTATCTGCTATATAGTCTGAAGTTATTGAACAATAACAGACTTTTATTCAACACTCTAATTATGAATTGAGTAATCTAGTGAGTTTACTTTCGGTTTTTATTCAGCTATTATATAACAAGAATTGTATTATAATATTTGTCATTGTTATATGACTTACTATCCACAGATAACAGTTATCCAATCCATTGATATGCATAACAATCAGTTTGTTGTCATATACTTTAAAGAAACAAGCTAAATTTGTTAGTATATTAAAATTGAGTAACCAGGAATTAGTATTATTTGAGATTCTAAACCATATCCTTCTTTAGTTTGTGCTGACACTGACAAAACCCCATATTTTGAGAGTGGCTCCAGATTTCCTATTTTAATTGAAGTAGTAAGAGTATGTATTAATAATTTGTTTTGATGTCAACCACAACACAATGATCTATTGATTTGGTCAGGTTTAAAGAAATATCCTGTCACCAATATCCTCTTCCCTCTTCTAGTGTTAGTGGCTTTATTTTACAACAATTTCCGTTGTAGAAAAACTCTCTGTGCTATCTCAATATTTGGAGCACTCCAGGAACTATCAGAAAAAGCATGTATTTACTATTTATAATTTTGAAACTAAATTTTTTTATACCTGTCTCCTTAGTAAAAAATATTTCATGTGAAGATTCACCTATACCAGCAATAGTAACTGCAGAAACATTAACTTCATATGGAGTATAAGGGATCTATATATAGTATATTAATTGAAAGGAATTCAACACCCATTTAAGATGTAACTAACTCAGATTATTATGTATTAGGTGATACAACTTTTCTTCAATCTTAAATATGACAGATTGATTTACTGTCAAACCTCTATACTGATGTAGTAGTATAAAATAAACTCCATTGATAACAGTGGTGGTCCCATGAAATATTGACAGATACATTAGATAGGACAGTGGACAGTCAAATGATGTATAATGTCAGGCTCTATAATTCACATATGAACCATTATGGATATTATTTATTATAAAAAAACTTTTCACGTATCCATATTTGGGATGTATACCCATCCATCCATCAATCTCAAACCTGTTGCTCAGTATTATTATAGACATAGTGTGATTGAGGTCCTTCCTCCTCCCCCACAGTTGAAGCTGATATACTTACTCCCACTTGTTGATGAGGTCTCTAGTCCCCAAAGGTAGTAAGTTTTAATTGACTATCTACAGTTCTAGTAGATATCTCACTACCATTTAGTATAGTTGATGTAAGAAGTATAGTGAGGAATGATACCCATGTAGGTTACCCAATGGAGGCTCCCATTGAATTAGAAGTGGATGAAGAATTAACTACACTAACTGTAATATTAACTGGAGTTGGTCAGTCAGGAGCTAAAGTGGAAAGGTTATAACCTAATTAATAATAGTTAGTCTGTCACTTACATCTTGTAATGTAGTAAAAATTAATACACTGTGGTTTTTCCTGTTCCCATTAGCATGTTCCATTGAGGTGTGATACAGCCAAATATATGACACGTACAATGGGTATTTTAAAATTGTAATACTGTGGTTATTTAAGATTTGTGTGATGTTTGATGTACTATATGTTATGTATTTGATATATTAAAATCACTATGTAACCATCAAAAATTGCAGTCCATATTGTGTGTATGGGGGGTAGAATGGAGGATTCCATTTTATATGCAGTGGTGTACTGGACATTTGTAAGTCCAGTTGTGAATATCCCTGTGCAGGAAATATATCTTGAATAGCTCATTTTGCTCAGAGGAACATAATATTATAACATATTTCAAAAAAACATTCCATACATGCCATACTTAAAATGATATATGAAACAGAGGCAAAGTGTGTTTATAATGATATATTGAGCTGTTGACAAAACAGATATTATAGTTTCTTACGCATTACTTAAATATAATCTACCTAGCAACTGAATTCCATCAGTAAGCAAGGACACTTGATGGATTACAGGAGCAGTCAAGTATGATCCATTAGTATTAGTAACACTGAACTTGACATAAGTTGTGGACCATGTTCATTGGTATCTATTGTCAATAAATCATAATAGTAGTTTCTTGTTTGTGTCACATTGAAATTGGTTGTTATATATAAACAAATATGCATATGTAAACATACCTGTTAAGCAGTCAATGCTGTCCATCCACTGATACTGTTTACATTTGTTAGGTGCGATGTACATTGCTTGTTGTGCCACTAAGGTGAACTGCAGATAAGCTGTGTTGTATAGGACTGTCATAATGATTCATTTTGTATATATTTCAAAAACATACGTGTTAAAACAGTCACTGATCCCATCCATCCACTGAACCCATGTATGTACAAGTGTCAGGACCTGTACAGTGTGTTCTTGTGCCACATTGGATTGCAATTGCAAATTGCTAAATTGTGATTTGGTAATATCTGTGTACATTAATAAACAGTGTAACTTACGTTAACAGTTTGTGTAAACCATAACCTGAACAACATCGTAGTTGACGCCTGTAACATCGATTTTAGTTTGTTGTATTTCTGCGATTTCTTATATTGTAATATAAACATTTATTTTGTTAGTTATAATATAATTATTTGCAGTACTATCTTAAAAATGAGTATATATTTTTTTGTTTTCTAAACTAAAATAAATATATTGAAAGCTTTTTCAACCCATATCACATAAATGTAATTAAGAAAATTTTTGTACATATTGCATATTAATGATGTTGTAATGTAATTTTATAACCAAAGTTTAACTAGTTATAAGTATCACTAAGCAAAAAATAAGATCATACCTTTGAAACCATCTCGCAACGAACCCATCCCCAAATCCCACATGAGGGTGTAAGTACAGTGTTGTGTAATATTTTTTGGGTAGCCCCAAATACATATTTGAGCAAGAGCTACGCATGAACAACTGTAAATATGATAAGACAGATTACAAAATCAACAGTGTCACAATAAGACTTACCTATCGATCAAACTGTATACAAAACAAGGCATCAAAAGCTCAACCATTTTTAAGAGTTTTGAACACTAAACTGCAATATCAAAACCGTATAAAATTTCTTTTCTTTAACACAGTGTTGTTTTTAATTTCTAAAGTAAAAAAAAGGTTCATCAAAAGTAAATTCTTGAACATACAAGACAGCCATGGCCAAATCTATAAATCTTATGTTGTAGCACACATTCTACACCACTGGAACTCTTACACATAGTTTAACGTTTACTTGAATACATATATTCAGAGTTCATGATTAGATTAAATTTTAAAACTTTTTATTAAGGAGTATCTCACCAATTTTTTGATGTAAATCTTCTGGCAATAAACTTCTCTTCCCTGAATGCAGCTAACTAGTCCAAGCAGTTATTGCTATGCTACCATTGCAGAACCTTATACCCTGTATCTGCAAAAACCACATCTGTTTTTTTATAATCTTGTTTGCAAGTGTCAATTTTAGAGGTATTGTTTTGAATTGTTTTGTTCGTTACAACAGTAGATAAATTGAAAAACTGAACCAACCTTTGCAATATAATAAACAAAATGCAAACCGTCCCACAGATCTGTAGTTATGTTAGTTTTGTTGCAATGTGCTAGTGCATGAATAACTTATTATTCCTAACCTAGATAAAATATCAACAGACTTTGTTTTTTAGCCAATCCCTGCGGTGGTATTACATGTTTTGAAACGACAACTTAACGATAAATGGGTGTGGGTCATGACAATCATGTTCAGAGTACCTTTGAGTTTTAATGTTTTATTGTTTTTTCTTCTAACCAAATATGTTTCACTGACATCCATATCATTCTTCTATAAGCATTGCTAATGTGTGACTGATATAATGTCTATCGTGTCCCTAATCTCTTAATGTTATTTTTTTAACTGTTTTATTAAAACATCTACGTTTTGGAATCTATTAAGAGTCCTTTATAAATGTTTAAGAGTTGGTTTTAGTTGATTTGTCATAATCAGTCTACCGGCACCTTACAAATTACGTCAATTTAGCGCTGCGCGAAATACTTCAATTCAAATAAATGACTAATTAAATTTGGCTTAAATAAGTTTTTAAATTACCAGGCCTGACTATATGAATTCAATATTAGCCACACATGGTACTTAATGAGTCTAATAATCTTGTTTGAATTACTTGCAGTAAATATAATCAATACAATGTCTACCTGAATTGAAATAAAATGTTGCAACTTCATTATATTTGAAACCAGAGGCAATGTAGTGCAAAACATCGAAAACATCATTTATATTTATAGTAATGCATTCCAATAATTCTTACATAGCATCCATACAGTAAGAGTTCTAATAATTAAATAATTCATAGGTTTATTATTTTGGTATAATTAACAAGTTTTTTACTTTGATTATATAAGTCTTCTAGCTCAATAATCATCTCTAATGATACATAATTATATTATTAGTAAAATGTCAGACGACAACAAAGTTCACCCCCATGTTCATATCTAAACCAAGTCTCAGTGTACCACATTAAGTCTAACAGAATAATAGATATTTTGTACACAGGATCTATATAAATTATAGATCCTCTATTGAAACAGAGCCAATATTCACGTAAGTAGCGACAATCATTTTAATTTACAGATATCTTTTTAAAAAATAACTCACAAATATAGTTTCTCTTACAGTGTAATTAGTTAATAACGCGTTATTAATGATTATTCTTTTATATTCATGTAATTAATAATTATTGTCAATATATAGGGGCGCTAGGGACACGTCCCAAGCAATGTCGTCTGTTCTGTCCTGAGTGGTGGTTTTGTTGGCTATGTTATCTAGTCTCGTGTCCAACCCTCCTCACCTGCAGGAGGAGGGGATGGGCTAACATGAGACTATGTGTTTCCCTTATAATCTCGGCTAAGTTTAACAAAATTGGTGACAAGAAATGGTTGTTACAATAGCCATTATTGGTCATATTATGAGTTTTAACACTCTTTCCGAGTATTACCGGTGTATTTAAGAACGAATTGAACTTTTCCTTCCGCAAATGGATCAATAGGACAAGAAGGCACAAGTACTTCTTATCCTATTGGGGAGAGAACTTATGAATTTTTAGTGATATTTTATCTTCTACCAACTTCAGGAGAAGACTACAATGAAATTGGTGTATGCATTAAAGACAATTTGAACCCCAAACCTAAGTAATAGCAAGAGGTTTCATTTTTTCAATTTCATTGTGAATCAGTCCCAGCAACTGAGATTGTGGAAAAGTACATACTGCTGAGAAACTCTCTACAAATTGTCCATTTGCAAGCATACTTCTCATGACGCTTTAAGATAGGTTTTGTTTGTGGGTCTGCGCACGAAGCACCTGAAAGCGTTATTGTCTGAAGTGGCCCTACTTTACCTTCGCATTGAATAGCTCAAAGGAACAAAGCTGCTGAAGATTAAACAGTCTGACAACCACAAGACACTGTCAGCATATAAAGTCAATGCAGCAGCCACCTCCTCTAGGAGACCAAGTTCCTCTCACGTGGAAGCACCACCTCTCAAAATTGGTCTTTTGAAAGATGCAACCCTTATTTCAAGTGCCAAAAGAAAAGGCCAACATTGCTACCATCTTGTAGGTCAAAGTACAGGTCACCCCAACTGGCTACTTATACTCATAACCAGCTTTAAAACTGATTGAATGGTGAAAAACTCCTCGAGGAATGGGAACTGCATTTTTTAGTCATGAATAACCTCTCGTAAAACCCAGTAACAGTTTCGCTTTTAGTTAACGGCTTGAGTTGTTTAATTGGAATTGACACAGATGCCAATCTGTATTTTCAAGAAATATGAAGAGTTTGTCCTCTTTTGTCAACGTACCTCTCTGACCTCTAGCTATTCTTAAATGGAACTCAAAAAAGATGCCCTTAATTAGGTGTGGTTCATGCCATGTTAACATAAGGTCAAAAACAATTTCATACACTACGTCTGATGATAGGCCTAATTTAAACTTGGCATAGTGGCTTGGATTAAAGCTTGATTGGAAACAATTTTTAACAATACTACAGGCAAGAAGCAGCCCTGTTACAACCCTTCCTTGATCAATCAGATATTTTTAAAAATGGAATATGAATATCAATCATTTAACGAAGCTAAACTAGAAACTATAACTTGGTTCTGATGCAAATTTCATTTCTTTCTTTTTCTTTTTTTGTCCTTGTCCCTGTACCATTGCACTCAAACAGCATATGAAGAAATTGAATAGTTAATCAATGCTAATTCTCAAGAAAGTTGCATTAGCGAATGGCAGCTCCTATTGTTCCCCGTCCAAAAGGCAGCAAAAAATTCAAATATGCATTGACTATATAAGGTTCAGTTAAGCATTCTCCAATGTTGGGACCAGCACACCGTCTCCCCTACTTCTAGATTGTTTGTTACCTTCTAGTGGTGACAATTTTCAACATTGAAATTTGTCATTAGCAATATCATGATCAATCGATGTTTTAATGAGATTCCTCGCAAGTAGATCCAATTTTAATACTTGTAGAGTCTATTCAGAATCCCCTGTTCCTTTGGAAGTGTCAATCTGCTCCTGCCCTGGTTCATGAATCTATGGACTCTATACGGAGGGCATACCAAATGTTCAAATGTTAACCCAGCGATGTTTTGTTTAATCTCAGAGCAGGCACTTAAGACCCACTTTAAAAATCTGAAGAAGTGTTTCTTGTTATAATGTAATGGAGTTCATGTGAAGAAGCATGAATTTTCTCATAGACTCAGTGCCATACCTAAGGATCACATTCTGGAACTCTGTGTCATCTAAACAAATCAAGAGTAATTGGATGCATTTTTATGCTCCCGCAAAACCCGGGGATGTTTGTGAATAACAACCTTGTTTTACTTAATTATTCCAGTAATTTAAAGCTCAGTGGTCCACCCTTTAATCAACTTTATGTAATAATATTAATGTAAGTGTCTTCATACTATTGAAAGCCTTTGCAAATGTAATCCTCATCTTACTTGAACTCTGGTGTTTTTAGTTCACACAACCCGCAGGTGCAATTATTTTATAGCAGGCATGCATAACTATCGTGTTGGTTCTATCCCGTTCCAACATTCATCCCTGATGATTGAAACTCTATTTTGGTCTTTCCTTCCATAACATTATTATTAAGTTACATAACTATTCCAAACTAATAAGGAAGCTTTTTCTTTCTCCCCTTTTTTTTTCAGCATCAAACATTTCACAGTTCTTATGGCAGCATTTCACAATTAGATGTATCACAAGGTCACTAACGTCCATATTGAGTCACAAAAGGGAACCCTCTACAGCAAAGCACTGCTAGGCTCCAGAGATGGCCTTTTTTGTTATTCATCATATTTATTACAATGTACGATCTTGTCCCCATCATCACATCATCACATTTAACCACACCCTCAAACATAGATGGTTTTCCATTAGTAACCACCATTTTTAATAGAAAGCAAATTTACTGTGACGCAACAAGTTACAACAAGCTAACTTTTCTGACCCTGTAATTAGGTCCCTTGTTTTCCGTTTTATAATCACAAATCAGGTTGGCTTCTCCAATTTTTGATAATATCTTAAGCCTTTTATATTGAAGAGAAATATACTGTTGATAAATAATGTTTCTTAGAGGAATTCCGTGTTGATCATTCCTACTAACTTGCAATGAATGAACTTAACTGAACTACCCGAGACTCATCTTGGTAATATCTAAGTAAAGGCTATTGCCCAAAGTCGTGTTTGGTGCCATACCTTAGATAAGTCTATTGAACTATATTGGCAAGACCTGTCAAGTATGTCAAGAGTAGAAAGTCAGCCTTCTTCACCCTACAGCTCCCATGTATCCATCCATTATGGGCCAACAACTGGGCAACGAGTCCCATGCCAAATTTTTGCTGGACTGTTTCAATTCCATATATGTTGTTTTCTTTTCTTCTTGTCCATGCTCATTCTAAGGGGCCTGACATATTTTGGTTTGTCCTCCACCCCTAATGTACTACGACTATGGAAAATTCTTAAACCTGTTTTTTCTTTCAAATGGTTTTACCTAATCAACAGTTTCAGACAATTGTAATTATTCACTTCCAGGAATTTCTTTATTTTTCAAAGCATGGTATCTGTCATATGTTTACCTTGTCATAAAACCATCCTTCCTCAATGGACCCTATTGAAACATTTTCTTCAAACCCCCCTTTAAGAGATCATGAAAAGCACTGAAGACCGAAGATCTATGTAAAATGTTTACATTATCCAAGTTTTTGGAAATGTATTTGTGAAAAGGATAATCTGTTAGAAACCTAACCAAATGAAGTTCAATGTGTTTTACTAAGCAAGTCGGCAAGAAAAAGAGCCATGATTATCTAGAAATGCAAAAATTGAGATTGGAATTAAGTGGCTACCCAGCATTACCCGAATAACCCCCTAACTGGTTGACTGGTGAGTTCAAAGAAATCTGTCCCCCTATAATAATCTCAATTCCATGTAATGGACACTTATGAGAAGATACATAAATCAAATTAGACTTCGTTTTCTTAATTAAGTTTGGATATTCTACCTCCAATGTTGATATGCTAATTAATATTTCATAATCTCTTACAGCTTATATTTTCAAGCAAGTTCCAATTGTTGTCGGCCGTCATTAACTCACAAACGAATTTGACAACCTCCAGAGACAGGTAATTTTTCTAATTGTTTCCATTCCTTGAATTATTATGTATGTGTTATGGAGGCAAATGTGGTATCTTGATGTATTATGTTATATTCCAGTAATTAATTATAGTATTGTATGGGGGCGATTAACCCTCAAGCAAACATGTTGTTCTTTCTGTTCGTCCTGGTGGTGTATTTTACTGTTATGTTAATTTCCTTATTGATCTTCGGCTAAGAGTACACAACATAACACTTATTGTTCCATTATAGTCCAGATTTATAGTAAAAAAACAGTGTCAGTGATAATAGAATATAACTGAACTGATAATAAATCAGTTAAATAAACAATCGTTTTATCAGTAACGCATGCACTTTTAGGGCTGTATTATGTACTATCCCCAATACCAGTACATTACACTAACATAATCTTAGAAGTTACTTTTATAAGAACCAACCTGAACAGTTTGACATAAACATTGATCGTAAGTACTACAGATTAACATAAACAACAGCCCTTGATGACAAAACACAGTATCATTAATGATGAGATAGACTTTAACCAGAATGTTTGATGTACTTTGTAATGATTAAGTCAGGACTGACATTCAATCAGATGTATATTGTAGAAATAACCACTGTGTGATGTTAATAAGCATGCAGTGTCTCCTATTTGTATTGTATGCACACTATAAAAATGTTTTTTGATTGATGTTAGTAATATATGTTTAATGACAGGTTGCCATAATGCAAAATGTAAACGTTGTACTAATTTTTGATTAATAATGTATTATGACCATGGATATTTAAGTAGCTACAATAAACGTCAGTACATAGTAATAAAAACAGGATTCTGATTACTTTTTCAACCAAAAAATTACTTTAGAAAATTGCAAACGTATATAACAAACAATAAATGGTTGAAATTAACCAATCAATTTTTTAATCAGTGCACCACAATGCAAAATAATAATTTAACAATCCAAAAAATAAGGACTTTTGATGCATGATTGCATGTCAGCACTTTTATTAGTAGCACTTGTATAATAATGAGCTAGGCAGTATGAGAAACATTTCTTGTAGGAAATCAAAAGATCAACTAACTTAGGAGACCATGAATTTATGTCACAAATGAATGTCAATGTGATTTGTTACTGGAGTAAATGCATGTTTTTTTCTAGTATGCGATAACTGTGTGGAAGAAACTGAAGAGTAACGTAGCAAGGAACTTCCCACTGTTAGTGCTTATGTTATTTTGAATGCTCAAATGAAGGTGTAAACTGATTAAAAAGGGTTGTTAATCCTTTAGCACATATTTCAAGTTTCTTGTTGTTTTATCCTTTAGTATGTTATTGATGTTTTTGTCCCAGGTAGGAAAGCTTTACAAGATCATGTTACTTTATATACAATCACCATTACTTATATATTTATTTATTTTAAATTGTGAACTATATTTTTATCTAATATTCAGTTTTTTAATTATTATTAGCCTAATGTGAGAACTTCACGCTGACTAAGAGTAACAGACAGACAATGGTGATAGCTGATACTCTTGATACTTTCTTCTTAACGAAGATACAGGAGAATACTAGTTTGTATGTTTGATGAGTTTTAAGCACAGGGTCATTTCAAACGGTACGAGCAAAGAAGTTTCGTTAAAAGCTGTTCTGCGCTTGCGTTGTACGAAACCGCATTTTTGACTAAGGAGACCGGAAGCCGCGAGCGGACATTCCAAATTCCTCTCTTATTTTCTTCCGTGCCCCTTGGTGAATTAAAAAATCCCAATTAAGGACCCAGTTTACGTTGATTAGTTCATGTAACTGTCCTTATTCCCACCTAATTCCATTTTTGACATGGCGGCACTATTTCTAGGCTTTTTTGCTACTTAAAAAAAACGCGGACAGTGCATGTGTTACTTAGAATGAAAACATCAGCGGAGTTAGGTTGTTTTCCATTTATTTCCTGATGTTGGTCTATTATTCCGGAAGCTGGGGGGGGGGGGAGGGGGGGGGGGGGGGGGGGGGGGGGGGGGGGGGACAGGACATTTAAACTCCGTATCATCATCCCGTTCACAATTGAAATTGGAAATAGGAATTGGAACGTCAACTCTGGCGGCTTCCCGGTGAGAACTTGACCTGAGTGGGAACAGAGACTGTATGATCTCCCAGTACCTCCCTTTGATGCTAAATATATAGAGCGGTTCCTTGAACCTAGAGAAATTACAAGTAGTTATTGTCATTATCATAGCATTACACAGGCTATTCGACAATAATAAATAGATCATATAAATTTAAACGGCATTGTAAAATATTAAAAATCTACTAAGATGTTTTGTATGTAATTGGTATGCAGTTGTTTTCTCGATTATGAAAATTGACATTTACAAGCTAAATTATGTCGAATGAGGAGAACCACTATAATAAACCTTGAAAGGCTACATGTGAAGACAAAACATTCCTCTATAGGTTTAATGCTTATAGTGCTCTTCAAGTAGACATGCTCAGGCTGTGGGTGGAAATAAACATGGTCTTGAAAATAGCCAGTGTTACTGTTTTCAAAATACAGAGTTGAACAATCTCAAATGTAAAAGTGAGTTGAAACGTATCTGCTTGCAAATTATACATGTGTACATAAATAGAAGCCCAAGGTAGTTGGAAATCATTTGGCTACACCCAAACTCAATGGCCCACAAATTTTGGATAGGAAAGGGATTACCAGAAACTTAGTGGGTAAGTATATAAAGTACAAAATAATTAGTTAAGTCACATTGGTTGTTAAATTGAATATGACGGTGAGAAAACCCGTAATACAATTACTTTAATATTAATTACCATTGTGTTATCTGTTTTGGTAATGTTAATTGATACAAATCTAATTAAGAAGTTTGTAGGGAAATTACATACCATATTTTATTTATGAGTTTAATTTTAAGAGACATTAATAATAAAACAAACAAACCCGTTATTGTGAGTTTAATGGGTAGCCTGATTAAAAAAAGAAATTATTCCTTTTTCAGACCGATTTAAATTGTTATAAATTTTGTATTAAATTTTAATATGCCTTTTTTTAATATAAACTTTTAAAATTAGAAATATTTGAGAGCTTTTACTTTTTTTTCCTAGACACTTTAATATACAAAATTATAAGTGTTTTGGACGGTTTGTTACAATGTCAATGCGGAGTATTTATGAATACGTGAGTAATGAAAAATTGGTAATGAAATTTAATAAGTAACAATGCCAATACTTACAACAAATGAATTTAATTTCTTTTTTCCTAATTCAATTAAATTGGTTGATACTTACTTTGACTATTAATAATATTTACCATTTTTGTTATTTTTGTGTTTTTTTTAAAAGATATCTCAGAATAAGATTAATATTTTTTATACAAACCCTCTTTATATTTCGTTATTAATATCCCAAAATTGCTTTCCCATTTAAAGCATTGGGGAAGAGCCAGAATTCAAAGAAACTTTCCCCCTCAGCTTGGGGGGGGGAAAGCAAAAGCCCAACATAGCCCTTTTCAGTCCCGCGTAAAGTCCAGAAGGTTACAAGATGAAGTATATTAAATTAGGGTTTTAACCGAATCACTGGAATTAAAATAATTGAAGCATTAGATAAATCTTTTAAGAATCCTTTTAGAACAGAGGTTTCTTTGCCTCCGTCCCTTACCTTTGTTGTTTCTAACACCAGATCGACTAGTTTTTCAATATAACCCTCAATAAAAATGTAATTATGAACGTGATGCAAAAGGTAAAAGTACAGGGTTTTAGAAAAAAAAGGGGGGCAAATAATCTTATAAAAAATTAGGGGGCAAAGGGAGGCGTTGCAAACAGTGCACCCTTTAGGGGAGTCTGGAGGGAGGCCCCAGAAAATTTTTGAATTTAACCTCTGAGATTGGCTTTGGCAATTTTCAGACCCATTTATATTTTTCAAATGACATGGAAACAGAAAGAGTTAGAATAGCTGTTTAGGTTAAAAAAGGCCAGTCTGGTGTTTACCTAAGGTTATCTTATGTTGTATATTCCTTTGTTGAGTTTCAGTTCTTTATTCATTTACATCCAAATTCCCCTTGAAAAAAATGGTAACCTAATTTTCAAGGAGGGGGGGCAAATGCCCCCCCTAAAGGAAAACCCTGCATTAGTGTATGTCATTAAAAAGTTAATACAGGAAGAACACATCTCGTTGTATTCACTATAAGGTAAACTACAGTGTTAATCACTTGCTTTCAGAATCTAATGATTATATTACCTAATTCCAATTTATGGTACTTGTAAATATGCAATTACAGATAGGCCAGTCTTGTCATTGACAAACCTTAAAAGTGTGATTGGAAGAAGAGTTACAAGATAATCCAATAAATTTAGTATTAATTGTCATAAGGTACCTTGAGGAGGCTTTTGGAAAACATGTAAGTAGGTTTCCCTGACCCTCCCTCCTTGAAGAGGTAGTAAGGTTGTATTTTTAACTCTCAAGGTCTTTGTTTTTGGGCCTATCATTTTTGCATTAATCTAAGTAATTTGGGTTTTTCCCCTCTTGAATAGAAATCCTAAAGAAAGACAGAATTAGTATAAACATGTATAAGGATGATACTCAAATAAGTTTGTTTTTCAAATCTTCACTTTCCCAGAAAACACTATAACTTTTAATCTGGGTTTAACAAAAGCAAAACACTATTGTATATTCAATGTTGGGGAGAAAAATGATTTTTTTTATATCTAAGATTTCAATGCTTTTTATTAAAAAGTTCCTTGTTTGATTCAATCAATATGGAATTATAAGGTTGATATCTTTTATGAAATTTTTTAAATAGGTTGTTTATTGTCATCTTTGCTTTTGATTATCTTAAAAATGTTGTTTAATTAAAAATCTTTAATTTAATAATCCATTGAATGGTTATTAAAATCCTCAATAAAAGTAAAAGTGCCCTTATTACAAATGGGGAAGGTAAACTTTACAATAATAGTAAGGGAGGGTTAAGTCAATTTTATTCAA
>NW_024535129.1:0-14436 GCF_016097555.1 Gigantopelta aegis
AATAACAGCTTATTAAGATAGTCCCATAGAGTCCTTTAGACTCTGAACTGTTTACTTTATGAACTTCACTCAATAGTCTAAACCTTTTAAACTCTTTAATTTAAAGACTTTAGAGTCTTAACGCAAAGCAACTTACTAAACTGTTAATAGCAGTTTATTTCATTAGTCCCATAGAATCCTTTAGACTGAGCAGTTTACTTTAGAAACGTTACTCAATAGTGTAAACCTTCTAAAGTCTTTAAACTAAAGACTTTAGAGTATTAATGCAAACCAACTTACTAAACTGTTAATAACAGTTTATTTAGTTAGTCCCATAGAGTCCTTCAGACTGAGCTGTTTACTTTATAAACTTCACTCAATAGTCTAAACCTTCCAAACTCTTTAATTTAAAGACTTTAGAGTGCTAATGCAAACAAACTTGCTAAACTGTTAATAGCAGTTTATTTAGTTAGATCCATAGAGTCTTTAGACTTAGCAGCTTACTTTATAAAATTTACTCAATAGTCTAAACCTTCTAAAGTCTTTAAATTAAAGACTTTAGAGTGTTAATGCAAACCAACTTACTAAACTGTTAATAACAGTTTATTTAGATAGTCCCATAGACTCCTTTAGACTGAGCTGTTTACTTTATAAACTTCACTCAATAGTCTAAACCTTCTAAACTCTTTAATTTAAGGACTTTAGAGTGTTAATGCAAACCAATTTACTAAACAGTTAATAGCAGTTTATTTAGTTAGTCCCATAGAGTCCTTTAGACTGAGCAGTTTACTTTATAAACTTCACTCAATAGTGTAAACCTTCTAAAGTCTGAAAATTAAAGACTTTAGAGTGTTAATGCAAACAATCTTACTAAACTGTTAATAACAGTTCATTTAGTTAGTCCCTTAGAGTCCTTTAGACTGAGCTGTTTACTTTATAAACTTCACTCAATAGTCTAAACCTTCTAAACTTTTTAAATTAAAGACTGTAGAGTGTTAGTGCAAACCAACTTACTAAACTGTTGATGACAGTTTATTTAGTAAGTCATATAGAGTCCTTTAGACTGAGCAGTTTACTTTATAGACTTTACTCAATAGTGTAAGCCTTCTAACGTCTTTAAATTAAAGACTTTAGAGTGTTAATGCAAACCATCTTACTAAACTGTTAATAACAGTTTATTTAGTTAGTCCCTTAGAGTCCTTTAGACTAAGCTGTTTACTTTATAAACTTTACTCAATAGTCCAAACCTTCTAAAGTCTTTAAATTAAAGACTTTTAAGTGTTAATGCAAACCAACTTGCTAAACTGTTAATAGCAGTTTATTTAGTTAGTACCATAGAGTGTTTTAGGCTGAGCAGTTTACTCTATAAACTTTACTCAATAGTCTAAACCTTCTAAAGTCTTTAAATTAAAGACTTTAGAGTGTTGATGCAAACAACTTACTTAACTGTTAATAACAGTTTATTTACTTAGTCCCATAGAGTCCTTTAAACTGAGCTGTTTACTTTATATACTTTACTCAATAGTCTAAACCTTCTAAACTTTTTAATTTAAAGACTTTAGAGTGTTAATGCAAACCATCTTTCTAAACTGTTACTAGCAGTTTATTTATTTAGTCCCATGGAGTCTTTTAATACTGAGCAGTATGCTTTATAAACTTTACTCAACAATCTAAACCTTCTAAAGTCTTATAATTAAAGACTTTAGAGTGTTAATGCAAACCAACTTACTAAACTGTTAATAGCAATTTACTTAGATAGTCCCATAGAGTTCTTTAGACTGAGCTGTTTACTTTATGAACTTCACTCATTAGTCTAAACCCTTCTAAACTCTTGAATTTAAAGACTTTAGAGTCTTAACGCAAAGCAACTTACTAAACTGTTAATAGCAGTTTATTTCGTTAGTCCCATAGAGTCCTTTAGAATGAGCTGTTTACTTTATAAACTTCACTCAATAGTCTAAACCTTCTAAACTCTTTAATTTAAAGACTTTAGAGTGTTAAAGCAAACCAACTTACTAAACAGTTAATAGCAGTTTATTTAGTTAGTCCCATAGAGTCCTTTAGACTGAGCTGTTTACTTTATAAACTTCACTCAATAGTCTAAACCTTCTAAAGTCTTTAAATTAAAGACTTTAGAGTGTTAATGCAAACCAACTTACTAAACTGTTAATAGCAGTTTATTTAGTTAGTCCCATAGAGTCCTTTAGACTGAGCTTTTACTTTATAAACTTCACTCAATAGTCTAAACCTTCTAAAGTCTTTAAATTAAAGACTTTAGAGTGTTAATGCAAGAAACTTACTAAACTGTTAATAACAGTTTATTTAGTTAGTCCCATAGAGTCCTTTAGACTGAGCTGTTTACTTTATAAAATTCACTCAATAGTCCAAACCTTCTAAACTCTTTAATTTAAAGACTTTAGAGTGTTAATGCAACCAACTTACTAAACTGTTAATAGCAGTTTATTTAGTTAGTCCCATAGAGTCCTTTAGACTGAGCAGTTTACTTTATAAACTTCACTCAATAGTGTAAACCTTCTAAAGTCTTTAATTAAAGACTTTAGAGTGTTAATCAAACCAACTTACTAAACTGGTAAAACAGTTTATTTAGTTAGTCCCATAGAGTACTTTAGACTGAGCTTGTTACTTTATAAACTTCACTCAATAGTCTAAACCTTCTAAATACTTAAATTAAAACTTTAAGTGTTAATGCAACCAACTTACTAAACTGTTGAGCGCAGTTTATGAGTTAGTTAGTCCCATAGAGTCCTTTAGACTGAGCTGATTTACTTTAGCGCCATTCACTGTTAGTCTAAGCTTCTAAAGTCCCTTGTGACTTTAGAGTGTTAATGTGTGTCCTGAGTTTGCTGTTAATACAGTTTTGTTAGTCAAGTTTTGAGAGCCCTTTAGTGAGCGCCTGTGTTTAGGGGCTGTTTGTTCATCGATTTACTCAATAGTCAAACCTTCTAAACCATTTTAAATTAAATACTTTAGAGTGTTAATGCAAACCAACTTACTAACTGTTAATAACAGTTTATTTAGTTAGTCATATAGAGTCCTTTAGACTGAGTGTGTTACTTTATAAACTTTACTCAATAGTCTAAACCTGTAAGTCTTTAAATTAAAGACTTTAGAGTGTTAATGCAAACCAACTTACTAAACTGTTAATAACAGTTTATTTAGTTAGTCCCATAGAGTCCTTTAGACTGAGAGTATACTTTATAAACTGAACTCAATAGTCTAAACCTTCTAAAGTCTTTAAATTAAAGACTTTAGAGTGTTAAAATAAAAAACCAACTGTACTATAATGTTAATAACTTAGTTTATTCAGCATCCTTATGGATAGAGAGTTCTTCCATAGAGTCCTTTATACTTTAAAGTGAGTTACTTTATTACTTTACTCAATGATCATCTAAACTTTTACAGATTTAAAATTATACTTTTTTTTGGATACAATTATACTAAACATTTAATACATCAGTTTATTTAGTTAGTCCCATTGAGTCCTTTAGACTGAGGTTTACTTTATGGAACTTTACTCAATAGTGGTAAACCTTCAAAAGTCTTTAAATTAAAGACTTTAGAGTGTTAATGCAAACCAACTTACTAAACTGTTAATTTCCTTTTATTTAGTTAGTCCCATAGAGTCCTTTAGACTGAGCTGTTTACTTTATAAACTTTACTCAATAGTCTAAACCTTCTAAACTCTTTAAGTTAAAGACTTTAGAGTGTTAATGCAAACCAACTTACTAAACTGTTAATAGCAGTTTAGCAAGTTAGTCCTGTAGAGTCCTTTAGACTGAGTTTCCTTACTTTATAAACTTTACTCAATAGTGTAAACCTTCTAAAGTCCAGTAATTAAAGACTTTAGAGTCTAATGCTAAAAACCAGTTTATTTTACTAGGGTCTTGTTAATAAGCAGTTTATTTAGTTAGTCCCTTAGAGTCCTGGACTTCTGTTTACTTTATAAAATCCTACTCAATGTGTAACCTTGTATTCCTCTTAAATAGTGGTTTGTCTACAGTCTCTTAATTGTCCTTTCCGAACTTCCTCTTTTTGATATCATTTTGGTCGTCGTGAATTTATTTAGTGTAGTCCCATAGTTTGTCTTGCCATTGTAGAGCTGTTTACTTTATCTAACTTCTTTGTTAGTACTAAACCTTGTTCATTTTTACACTCTTTCCTTTTCTAGTGTTTTCCAAACCTCAGGCTATTCCTTAATCAGTTCATTTCGAGCAGTTCCACAGGCTCTTTAGAAATCCTGTTTTTGAGCCATCTCAATAGTCTACAATGCTAAACTTGTATAATAATTGTCCATTTATAGTGGTAATCATTTCTTTCTATACTGTTCCAGCAACCTCATAACGATACATAGAGTCCTTTGTAGTTCTTTCACTTGTCACCTCTAGTGTCATCTTTGCCTATAACATTGGAAGGTAAAGGATTTTATTGATATGCATCTACAATTTGTAGTTAGATGCCTGTTTGGTGTACCGTAATTTGCTTATACTGATTGTTCAAAAAATAATTTTCTTAGTGCATACCTCAATTTTGTTTCAAGGTGAATGAAATAAGCAATAAATGTACATAGTGTTTTAGTAATTGAAGCCAACTTTGCAACACCTATAGTAGAAGTTACTACTAATGTATACACTGATAGGGTGAACCTAAAAAAGCAAATTACGGTAATAGCATTTAGTGATTTAATGGTAATCAATCATACCTGCATACTGTTTCCAATTTAGTGTGTAACCTGTCCTTTTTGCATCTGCCAGTGAAAATGCCTTCAGTCCCCCTTCTTTTTGGGTTTTTTAGGAGTATATTGCAAAAAACCAGGCTCTACCTTTGAAGCTCACCATTGAGTCATCTAATGAAAGTTCTTTATTTGGAGTGTACCATTGATTGAAATTGTGAAGAAGAGAAGTGAGTAGAGGTCTTATTTTGTACAATGGATCAGCCCGACTTCACCTCTTTTGACATATTTAGAGCTGTCGTTTACATGAAAGAACTTCAAGATCAGTGAGAAACGATCTCGGGTCATTATCTTACCGAAGGAATGTGATCCAAATGGCCATTTTTGTACCTGAGTGGTCTTCCATCCTTGGAAGTCGGACTCACACCCATTACAACAATGAGAGCAAGAAACTTAAATAATTCTGAAACACTCAAAATTTTTTTTTAAACAGGAATGCAGTCGTGACCTTAGTGGTATTGCACTCTTTTTTCAAAGAATTGATTAGCATACACGTTAGTTTGATCTACAATGTTATCTAAGATATCCAGTGTGACCAGCATCTTGAAAAAGTCAATCGGTGATTTATTGCTCATATCTATTTTGCATTTGCCTGTAGATGTGTCAACTGAAATTGTACTAGGTATAGTAGGTGGTAAAGCACTTGGAACAGTACTTGGTGGACAAGCACTTGAAGCAGCGGATACAGCAGAATCTTCATACTCATCAACATACATTTCATCAGGCACTTCATTGACCATAAATAATTCACTCAATTCGTCATTCTTGCATTCAACTTCATCACACCCATCTACATCCATTTTGTCCAGTTAAATGCCTTACAGCAAATTCCATTTCATTCACACATTCATTCACATCGCATCCAATTGGCACACATTCTTCATCTTTCACTCTCATCTGTCTTGCTTTCATAAAGTTCTCTCCATTTCTTCACATTCCAAATATCCATTAAATTCAAGATCGCTGTCATCAGAATGCATCCAACTCATTAACTGCATACCAGCAGATTATTTCATTAGTCACCTAAGTTTTGCCATTTTCTGCTATAAATACAATGAAAACCTTATAATTTTTTAGCTTCTATATGTGTGTGTGTACAATGTACTATATATTAATACATGTAATAAAGTGCATGGCTTACCAGTAAAGGCTCAGGTATTGTCTCCAGAATCGAAGTCTCACAGTGAAGTAGTTTTGAAAAAAACTGGTATAGTACAATAGACAGTAAAATCTGAAGTAGTATTTCAAAATCGAAGTCTCACAGTGTTAGTAGTTTTGAAAAAAACTGTTTTAGTACAACAGGCAGTAAAAGCTTCAAGGTAAAGAGCAGAACATCAATTGGCAACACTTCGCTTCAGGTACGAAAGACTTTCCAGCAGTATTTTGTTGACAGCCTCCAACTTATATATACTGCGCCGCAGTAAAGCGTATGGGTTAGTCGCATAGTATATGCGCATCTGAGAGTTAAGGGTTAAAACATTTTCTCAATAGTCTAAACCATCTAAAGTCTTTAAATTAAAACTTAAGAGTGTTAATGCAAACAAACTTACTAAACTGTTAATAGCAGTTTATTTAGTTAGTCCCATAGAGTCTTTTAGACTGAGCAGTTTACTTTATAAAATTTACTCAATAGTGTAAACCTTCTAAAGTCTTTAAATTAAAGACTTTAGAGTTTTAATGCAAACCAACTTACTAAACTGTTAATAGCAGTTTATTTCGTTAGTTCCATAGAGTCCTTCAGACTGAGTGGTTTACTTTATAAACTTTACTCAATAGTCTAAACCTTCTAAAGTCTTTAAATTAAAGACTTTAGAGTGTTAATGCAAACCAACTTACTAAACTGTTAATAGCAGTTTAATTAGTTAGTCCCATAGAGTCCTTTAGACTGAGCAGTTTACTTTATAAACTTTACTCAATAGTCTAAACCTTCTAAAGTCTTTAAATTAAAGACTTTAGAGTGTTGATGCAAACCAACTTACTTAACTGTTAATAACAGTTTATTTACTTAGTCCCATAGAGTCCTTTAAACTGAGCTGTTTACTTTATAAACTTTACTCAATAGTCTAAACCTTCTAAACTTTTTAATTTAAAGACTTTAGAGTGTTAATGCAAACAATCTTTCTAAACTGTTACTAGCAGTTTATTTATTTAGTTCCATAGAGTCTTTTAGACTGAGCAGTATGCTTTATAAACTTTACTCAATAATCTAAACCTTCTAAAGTCTTAAATTAAAGACTTTAGAGTGTTAATGCAAACCAACTTACTAAACTGTTAATAACAGTTTATTTAGATAGTCCCATAGAGTTCTTTAGACTGAGCTGTTTACTTTATGAACTTCAATCAATAGTCTAAACCTTCTAAACTCTTTAATTTAAAGACTTTAGAGTGTTAATGCAAACCAACTTACTAAACTGTTAATAGCAGTTTATTTCGTTAGTCCCATAGAGTCCTTTAGACTGAGCAGTTTACTTTATAAACTTCACTCAATAGTGTAAACCTTCTAAAGTCTTTAAATTAAAGACTTTAGAGTGTTAATGCAAACCAACTTACTAAACTGTTAATAACAGTTTATTTAGTTAGTCCCATAGAGTCCTTTAGACTGAGCTGTTTACTTTATAAACTTCACTCAATAGTCTAAACCTTCTAAACTCTTTAATTTAAAGACTTTAGAGTGTTAATGCAAACCAACTTACTAAACTGTTAATAGCAGTTTATTTAGTTAGTCCCATAGAGTCCTTTAGACTGAGCTGTTTACTTTATAAAACTTCACTCAATAGTCTAAACCTTCTAAAGTCTTTAAATTAAAGACTTTAGAGTGTTAATGCAAACAACTTACTAAACTGTTAATAACAGTTTATTTAGTTAGTCCCATAGAGTCCTTTAGACTGAGCAGTTTACTTTATAAACTTCACTCAATAGTCTAAACCTTCTAAACTCTTTAAATTAAAGACTTTAGAGTGTTAATGCAAACCAACTTACTAAACTGTTAATAACAGTTTATTTAGTTAGTCCCATAGAGTCCTTTAGACTGAGCAGTTTACTTTATAAACTTTACTCAATAGTGTAAACCTTCTAAAGTCTTTAAATTAAAGACTTTAGAGTGTTAATGCAAACCAACTTACTAAACTGTTAATAACAGTTTATTTAGTTAGTCCCATAGAGTCCTTTAGACTGAGCTGTTTACTTTATAAACTTCACTCAATAGTCTAAACCTTCTAAAGTGTTTTAATTAAAGACTTTAGAGTGTTAATGCAAACCAACTTGCTAAACTGTTAATAGCAGTTTATTTAGTTAGTCCCATAGAGTGTTTTAGACTGAGCAGTTTACTTTATAAACTTTACTCAATAGTCTAAACCTTCTAAAGTCTTTAAATTAAAGACTTTAGAGTGTTAATGCAAACCAACTTACTAAACTGTTAATAACAGTTTATTTAGATAGTCCCATAGAGTCCTTTAGACTGAGCTGTTTACTTTATAAACTTCACTCAATAGTCTAAACCTTCTAAACTCTTTAATTTAAAGACTTTAGAGTGTTAATGCAAACCAACTTACTAAACTGTTAATAGCAGTTTATTTAGTTAGTCCCATAGAGTCCTTTAGACTGAGCAGTTTACTTTATAAACTTCACTCAATAGTCTAAACCTTCTAAAGTCTTTAAATTAAAGACTTTAGAGTGTTAATGCAAACCAACTTACTAAACTGTTAATAACAGTTTATTTAGTTAGTCCCATAGAGTCCTTTAGACTGAGCTGTTTACTTTATAAACTTCACTCAATAGTCTAAACCTTCTAAACTCTTTAATTTAAAGACTTTAGAGTGTTAATGCAAACAAACTTACTAAACTGTTAATAGCAGTTTATTTAGTTAGTCCCATAGAGTCCTTTAGACTGAGCAGTTTACTTTATAAACTTCACTCAATAGTCTAAACCTTCTAAAGTCTTTAAATTAAAGACTTTAGAGTGTTAATGCAAACCAACTTACTAAACTGTTAATAACAGTTTATTTAGATAGTCCCATAGAGTCCTTTAGACTGAGCTGTTTACTTTATAAACTTCACTCAATAGTCTAAACCTTCTAAAGTCTTTAAATTAAAGACTTTAGAGTGTTAATGCAAACCAACTTACTAAACTGTTAATAGCAGTTTATTTAGTTAGTCCCATAGAGTCCTTTAGACTGAGCTGTTTACTTTATAAACTTCACTCAATAGTCTAAACCTTCTAAAGTCTTTAAATTAAAGACTTTAGAGTGTTAATGCAAACCAACTTACTAAACTGTTAAAGCAGTTTATTTAGTTAGTCCCATAGAGTCCTTTAGACTGAGCAGTTTACTTTATAAACTTCACTCAATAGTGTAAACCTTCTAAAGTCTTTAAATTAAAGACTTTAGAGTGTTAATGCAAACCAACTTACTAAACTGTTAATAACAGTTTATTTAGTTAGTCCCATAGAGTCCTTTAGACTGAGCTGTTTACTTTATAAACTTCACTCAATAGTCTAAACCTTCTAAACTCTTTAAATTAAAGACTTTAGAGTGTTAATGCAAACCAACTTACTAAACTGTTAATAGCAGTTTATTTAGTTAGTCCCATAGAGTCCTTTAGACTGAGCTGTTTACTTTATAAACTTCACTCAATAGTCTAAACCTTCTAAAGTCTTTAAATTAAAGACTTTAGAGTGTTAATGCAAACCAACTTACTAAACTGTTAATAACAGTTTATTTAGTTAGTCCCATAGAGTCCTTTAGACTGAGCTGTTTACTTTATAAACTTCACTCAATAGTCTAAACCTTCTAAACTCTTTAAATTAAAGACTTTAGAGTGTTAATGCAAACAAACTTACTAAACTGTTAATAACAGTTTATTTAGTTAGTCCCATAGAGTCCTTTAGACTGAGCAGTTTACTTTATAAACTTTACTCAATAGTCTAAACCTTCTAAAGTCTTTAAATTAAAGACTTTAGAGTGTTAATGCAAACCATCTTACTAAACTGTTAATAACAGTTTATTTAGTTAGTCCCATAGAGTCCTTTAGACTGAGCTGTTTACTTTATAAACTTCACTCAATAGTCTAAACCTTCTAAAGTCTTTAAATTAAAGACTTTAGAGTGTTAATGCAAACCAACTTGCTAAACTGTTAATAGCAGTTTATTTAGTTAGTCCCATAGAGTCTTTTAGACTGAGCAGTTTACTTTATAAACTTTACTCAATAGTCTAAACCTTCTAAAGTCTTTAAATTAAAGACTTTAGAGTGTTAATGCAAACCAACTTACTAAACTGTTAATAACAGTTTATTTAGATAGTCCCATAGAGTCCTTTAGACTGAGCTGTTTACTTTATAAACTTCACTCAATAGTCTAAACCTTCTAAACTCTTTAATTTAAAGACTTTAGAGTGTTAATGCAAATCAACTTACTAAACTGTTAATAGCAGTTTATTTAGTTAGTCCCATAGAGTCCTTTAGACTGAGCAGTTTACTTTATAAACTTCACTCAATAGTCTAAACCTTCTAAAGTCTTTAAATTAAAGACTTTAGAGTGTTAATGCAAACCAACTTACTAAACTGTTAATAACAGTTTATTTAGTTAGTCCCATAGAGTCCTTTAGACTGAGCTGTTTACTTTATAAACTTCACTCAATAGTCTAAACCTTCTAAACTCTTTAATTTAAAGACTTTAGAGTGTTAATGCAAACAAACTTACTAAACTGTTAATAGCAGTTTATTTAGATAGTCCCATAGACTCCTTTAGACTGAGCTGTTTACTTTATAAACTTCACTCAATAGTCTAAACCTTCTAAAGTCTTTAATTTAAAGACTTTAGAGTGTTAATGCAAACCAACTTACTAAACTGTTAATAACAGTTTATTTAGTTAGTCCCATAGAGTCCTTTAGACTGAGCAGTTTACTTTATAAACTTCACTCAATAGTCTAAACCTTCTAAAGTCTTTAAATTAAAGACTTTAGAGTGTTAATGCAAACCAACTTACTAAACTGTTAATAACAGTTTATTTAGTTAGTCCCATAGAGTCCTTTAGACTGAGCTGTTTACTTTATAAACTTCACTCAATAGTCTAAACCTTCTAAACTCTTTAAATTAAAGACTTTAGAGTGTTAATGCAAACCAACTTACTAAACTGTTAATAGCAGTTTATTTAGTTAGTCCCATAGAGTCCTTTAGACTGAGCAGTTTACTTTATAAACTTCACTCAATAGTCTAAACCTTCTAAAGTCTTTAAATTAAAGACTTTAGAGTGTTAATGCAAACAACTTACTAAACTGTTAATAACAGTTTATTTAGTTAGTCCCATAGAGTCCTTTAGACTGAGCTGTTTACTTTATAAACTTCACTCAATAGTCTAAACCTTCTAAACTCTTTAATTTAAAGACTTTAGAGTGTTAATGCAAACAAACTTGCTAAACTGTTAATAGCAGTTTATTTAGTTAGTCCCATAGAGTCCTTTAGACTGAGCAGTTTACTTTATAAACATTCACTCAATAGTCTAAACCTTCTAAAGTCTTTAAATTAAAGACTTTAGAGTGTTAATGCAAACCAACTTACTAAACTGTTAATAACAGTTTATTTAGTTAGTCCCATAGAGTCCTTTAGACTGAGCTGTTTACTTTATAAACTTCACTCAATAGTCTAAACCTTCTAAACTCTTTAATTAAAGACTTTAGAGTGTTAATGCAAACCAACTTACTAAACTGTTAATAACAGTTTATTTAGTTAGTCCCATAGAGTCCTTTAGACTGAGCAGTTTACTTTATAAACTTCACTCAATAGTCTAAACCTTCTAAAGTATTTAAATTAAAGACTTTAGAGTGTTAATGCAAACAAACTTACTAAACTGTTAATAGCAGTTATTTAGTTAGTCCCATAGAGTCCTTTAGACTGAGCTGTTTACTTTATAAAATTTACTCAATTAGTCTAAACCTTCTAAAGTCTTTAAATTAAAGACTTTAGAGTGTTAATGCAAACCAACTTACTAAACTGTTAATAACAGTTTATTTAGTTAGTCCCATAGAGTCCTTTAGACTGAGCAGTTTACTTTATAAACTTTACTCAATAGTGTAAGCCTTCTAAAGTCTTTAAATTAAAGACTTTAGAGTGTTAATGCAAACCAACTTACTAAACTGTTAATAACAGTTTATTTAGTTAGTCCCATAGAGTCCTTTAGACTGAGCTGTTTACTTTATAAAATTCACGCAATAGTCCAAACCTTCTAAACTCATTATTTTAAAGACTTTAAAGTGTTAATGCTAACCAACTTGCTAAACTGTTAATCTCAGTTTATTTAGTTAGTCCCATAGAGTCTTTTAGACTGAGCAGTTTACTTTTAAAACTTTTCTCAATAGTCTAAACCTTCTAAAGTCTTTAAATTAAAGACTTAAGAGTGTTAATGCAAACAAACTTACTAAACTGTTAATAGCAGTTTATTTAGTTAGTCCCATAGAGTCTTTTAGACTGAGCAGTTTACTTTATAAAATTTACTCAATAGTGTAAACCTTCTAAAGTCTTTAAATTAAAGACTTTAGAGTTTTAATGCAAACAACTTACTAAACTGTTAATAGCAGTTTATTTCGTTAGTTCCATAGAGTCCTTCAGACTGACTGGTTTACTTTATAAACTTTACTCAATAGTCTAAACCTTCTAAAGTCTTTAAATTAAAGACTTTAGAGTGTTAATGCAAACAACTTACTAAACTGTTAATAGCAGTTTAATTAGTTAGTCCCATAGAGTCCTTTAGACTGAGCTGTTTACTTTATAAACTTTACTCAATAGTCTAAACCTTCTAAAGTCTTTAAATTAAAGACTTTAGAGTGTTGATGCAAACCAACTTACTTAACTGTTAATAACAGTTTATTTACTTAGTCCCATAGAGTCCTTTAAACTGAGCTGTTTACTTTATAAACTTTACTCAATAGTCTAAACCTTCTAAACTTTTAATTTAAAGACTTTAGAGTGTTAATGCAAACCATCTTTCTAAACTGTTACTAGCAGTTTATTTATTTAGTCCCATAGAGTCTTTTAGACTGAGCAGTATGCTTTATAAACTTTACTCAATAATCTAAACCTTCTAAAGTCTTATAATTAAAGACTTTAGAGTGTTAATGCAAACCAACTTACTAAACTGTTAATAACAGTTTATTTAGATAGTCCCATAGAGTTCTTTAGACTGAGCTGTTTACTTTATGAACTTCAATCAATAGTCTAAACCTTCTAAACTCTTGAATTTAAAGACTTTAGAGTCTTAACGCAAAGCAACTTACTAAACTGTTAATAGCAGTTTATTTCGTTAGTCCCATAGAGTCCTTTAGACTGAGCAGTTTACTTTATAAACTTTACTCAATAGTCTAAACCTTCTAAAGTCTTTAAATTAAAGACTTTAGAGTGTTAATGCAAACCAACTTACTAAACTGTTAATAACAGTTTATTTAGATAGTCCCATAGAGTCCTTTAGACTGAGCTGTTTACTTTATAAACTTCACTCAATAGTCTAAACCTTCTAAACTCTTTAATTTAAAGACTTTAGAGTGTTAATGCAAACCAACTTACTAAACTGTTAATAGCAGTTTATTTAGTTAGTCCCATAGAGTCCTTTAGACTGAGCAGTTTACTTTATAAACTTCACTCAATAGTGTAAACCTTCTAAAGTCTTTAAATTAAAGACTTTAGAGTGTTAATGCAAACCAACTTACTAAACTGTTAATAACAGTTTATTTAGTTAGTCCCATAGAGTCCTTTAGACTGAGCTGTTTACTTTATAAACTTCACTCAATAGTCTAAACCTTCTAAAGTCTTTAAATTAAAGACTTTAGAGTGTTAATGCCAACCAACTTACTAAACTGTTAATAGCAGTTTATTTAGTTAGTCCCATAGAGTCCTTTAGACTGAGCTAGTTTACTTTATAAACTTTACTCAATAGTCTAAACCTTCTAAAGTCTTTAAATTAAAGACTTTAGAGTGTTAATGCAAACCAACTTACTAAACTGTTAATAGCAGTTTATTTAGTTAGTCCCATAGAGTCCTTTAGACTGAGCTGTTTACTTTATAAACTTTACTCAATAGGCTAAACCTTCTAAAGTCTTTAAATTAAAGACTTTAGAGTGTTGATGCAAACAAACTTACTAAACTGTTAATAACAGTTTATTTAGTTAGTCCCATAGAGTCCTTTAAACTGAGCTGTTTACTTTATAAACTTTACTCAATAGTCTAAACCTTCTAAACTTTTTAATTTAAAGACGTTAGAGTGTTAATGCAAACCATCTTTCTAAACTGTAACTAGCAGTTTTTTTATGTTAGTCCCATAGAGTCTTTTAGACTGAGCAGTATGCTTTATAAACTTTACTCAATAATCTAAACCTTCTAAAGTCATAAAATTAAAGACTTTAGAGTGTTAATGCAAACCAACTTACTAAACTGTTAATAACAGTTTATTTAGAGAGTCCCATAGAGTCCTTAGACTGAGCTGTTTACTTTAAGAACTTCACTCAATAGTCTAAACCTTCTAAACTCTTTAATTTAAAGAGTTTAGAGTGTTAATGCAAACCAACTTACTAAACAGTTAATAGCAGTTTATTTAGTTAGTATCATAGAGTCCTTTAGACTGAGCAGTTTACTTTATAAACTTCACTCAATAGTCTAAACCTTCTAAAGTCTTTAAATTAAAGACTTTAGAGTGTTAATGCAAACCAACATACTAAACTGTTAA
>NW_024535130.1:0-27653 GCF_016097555.1 Gigantopelta aegis
CAGAGTTATTTTCCTTTCGGAACGCCTGGACACTAGGCTACTCCGATCCTGTTCAGCAGTCATTACATGAATATGCCAATTGTGAATATATTACAATGCTATTCTGTCATTTCTTTATATGGTGGTCATTCGTTGTTTGATGCTTATAGTTGTACACGCCTTCCATATTAGTCAGTGTTGTTGCGACCTCCTTAGTATGTAATGTAATTTTCTGTCCCATCAAAACTGACATTTGCAATTTAAAAAAGTGGCAAGGCAGCTATATATTCTCAGTTTCTGTTTAACTCTGGCCTAATGAAACTTGTCCATAGAGCTTCATTATGTATAATTATTTTTAATTTTAGGTTAATCTGGCAATAATGATAATAATTAATAATGTATTGCGAGAGTAGTCTTTTGTCAATACTAAAAGATGAGCATGAAACTAAAGTTATTTTTGTTTTGCTATGTATTAATCCATACTAAATTCAGATAAATTTGATTCAGTTATCGGTAGAGTGATTCTGGAGAATCATTAAAAGTTCTGTTGCTTTGAGAGCTCCTGTACCTAATATTGCAGATTTACTTTCTGATAGTCTCACTAAAGCCATGGAGTGCAATTCAAGCTAACCTAAACTACATATAACATAATCTTTATTATTTTCTGTTCAAAACAAGTTGGCAAACATAATTTTACACAATATTGAAATCCACTTTTTACAAAACCTATTTTTTTTAATATGCAAACGAGGGACAGGGGTCAACTCTCTTCTGGGAGGTGGAGATAAGGAAAAGAAGTTAGGGTTTCATTTTTTCTCTCTTCAGTAGTGTACAATCTTCAAGTACTTCTAATATTAACTTCTCAATTGTACACTGATCTTGCGAAGGGACAATGTCTGATCTTTGGTAGTTTTTAATGCCTTTGCCATTGCCATTATGATCCTAGACACTTGAATGAAGACTGAAATCATTTTTCTTCAGACTGACCATATAGTATACACATAATATTGCGTATACTATATGGTCAGTCATAGTAATTTACATCATCTGTTAGTTAGTCCATTGTATTGAGACATATAATAGATAAAACACATACAGTGGTTTTTTTGTTTCTATATTGCCTGCTGTTTTAATTATATGAAAAGTGCATGTACATTTTGTACCTTCATCTCTGATTGATAGAAAAGCATGATGGATCTTTGTTGAATCAGTTTTGTTGTATTAACAGGAGTAACCTATGTTACTGGTGATTGATTGTAAAAATACAATTTTTTCACATATTTTACTGATATAGAACCATTAAAATATTGTTTTCTGTGGAGTGTATAATGAAGAGTAGTGTCTATTTTGATATTTCACTATCCCCACAAGTTTATAAATGGCACTGCTTTTTAATGTAGTTTTCTGAATGCAATATACAAATAAACATACATACAGTGTTAATGATGTATTTGTTATAACTGTACATCTTATCTAATGTTTTATACCTGTACTTGAAACAACTGGACACTCAGTTCTATTAACATATCAATTGATGTCATAAATGTTATTTGTTACAATATGTTTGACTAACGATGTTGAAATCTTTGTATGTGAATACATAAAGGTTGGCATGTTTTGTTACATGAAATATGAAGAGATTCCCCACAGCTTCCATATACCTAAATTTACTAAACTTAGGAACAAATCTATGACTGATCTTGCCAAATAACAGGATTATAGGTGCATACCCTTCACAAATGTAGTCTAGAATATTCTGAATTATCTAAACTCATCAAAAATCAAGTCCTGAAGGTAGATTTTTTTTCTTGTTACCCTGTTCAACATAATATTGAGTATCACTCTTAATATCATTAATTACTAACATGTATTTTCATTACAAGCACATGCACGCTACTACTCTGTGTCTTGTGTTGCTGTAATTGGATTTGTTACATGCCACTGTGATAAAAAGAGCCAGATACCTGATAAAAATATTACTGAATTGTAACCTGTTTCAATCAGTCATTAGAAAATTTTGTTCTAGTTGTTTTGTCCTGTAGTCAATAATAAAACGTTTTTAAAATGTGATATCAGGGCCTTTCCTTGGATCAAATAATTCAGTTAAATTATTTGACTAGTTGAACATAATACACATGAGCACCTTGATATCTATCAGGAACAAATGGTTCATATGTATCTGTTTTCAATAATAAGCTCTGATATTTATTTAATTTTCTTTTTACTTGATAGAGTTTGAACAAGAGATTCTGACAAAAAGTGTTGTTGTACCACTGCTATACCTGTACATCCTGTATATTAGTAATACCTTCAGTAAACATACTCCTGTGGTGACAGCTTAAGTTTGCATTAATTTGAATTTTTTTAATTAAAATATTATACCTGACTTTCTACATTCACAAACATGCATGTTTGCTGGTTTATTATAAGAAATTCTAAAAAAATAAGGTGGTTCATCAGACACTGGAGGATACTACTAACATAGCAATTGCTAGCTGTATTGGTGATACAAGGAGCCTGTAATATTATGTAAACAACATGGCCATAATTTTATTCCACGAATACACGCATATAATTTGCGCATGCGTGGACCAGTATTGAACAAAAAGGGTTAAAAATTGAATCACCTTTCTCGGCACCCAAAACGAGGGCGTGGCTCAAGTTTGTCGGAGTGGGTGAAGTCAGTTAAACACCCCAAAGAATTATGGCACACCATGCATTCACTGGTCTCGCTGGTCTCGCCGGTCTCAGCCTTCTTGGTCATTTGACGCAGGGCAACAGACTCAGCACCGCAATTATGACGAAGCAACACTACGCCAATCTGCTATAAAGTACTAGCGAAGGAACTAGAAGTACTCACCCACAACCAAAACACTTTTGTTGGGAGACTTACTTGGAGTACCAAGAAGTGCTTACACTCCTGACATTTTACTACAATACAGTGACCAACAATGTCAACAAGACCAAAATATTTCAGAAAATCATTTCACTTTGGTTGAGTCATAGACCAGACGTTTCGTGGCATGAAATTGTCATCAATCTTGTCAAAAACAGATCAGTTGCTATACCGTCTTGCATACTTTTATATGGAAAAAATATATACATTTGAAACTCATCACACATATGTGAAGGTAAAAACCATAATAAATTTAATTACAATTATAAATCATATCAAGTATCATGTTATGGATAAATATGTGACCTGATTTGCTAAAAGGGATGACTTCTGTCAAAACATTTATGACCTGATTTGTGAAAGAACCCACAGTTAAAATATGTCAAGAGACAGTATTGTATACATGCATATAGTTGCTATATATGCATACCTATTCTATTGTGTTTTTGTTTTTGATATTTTTGTAACAATGTTTTTTTCACAGACAAGGTCACAATATATCCCTTTTTGCAAATCAAGTCATATATTATCTGTTAACATATCATATGTGATATCAGTCACATTTAAATTGGGTGTGAAATGATGAAGTCCACTTTATTATATAATATTTATTTGTTTTATATTTTTAAACAGATCACATAAAAACATTAATGATAATTGATCTTATGGATTATTTTGGGGAACTTAAAGATATTGTAAAAACAGGAAACATCTTTAGAATTCCATTGAGAGAGTTTGATAAATGGCAGAAAAATTATCAAAGCTGTCAAAAACGATATGTAATTGTACTCTGCAGATATTTACTTGAGCATAGCTATACATGGGAAGGTATAATTGGATGTCTTGTTGGAACTAAACATGAAGACATAGGGAAACTCATATGGTTAGAACATATAGCACCATACTTTGCTGGAGGTTTGTCAGCTATTTATTTATTAATATTAATTATTTTTATATAGATACTCTTCCAAGACTCATTCCTTCTTACCTGCTCAATGTGAGTGTAATTATTGTTTTGATGCTATGTATTATTCTAAAAAAATTATATATTAATTCTCCTTTTTATTCCTACAGTAAATGTACAACCCACCCTTAGTAGCTTGACATTAAACTTTCACAATTGTGGGCTGGATTGGTTTATCCTTGGCATATGTCTATACTTACCTGAGGAAGAGTTACTAGATATTGATAAAAGGAATTACAACAATCCAATGATATATTTAATAAAGACATTTAGTATGTGGGCTAAGACTGAATCGTAATGGTCATTGGAATGATATATTTGCTGCTGTTTCTAATGCTGGAGAAATGGAATGTGCAGCAAGTGTTATCAGTCAAGCTTAAAACAGAAGAAGAAATAGTAAAGGTAATTGTTTGGTATTGCATTTTTGCTGGTTTTTTTATTTGACAGTTAAGTCAATATTGTAAATATTTTATGATAGGTCCAGCAAATCCTCTAAAACCATTTTAAAAATGTCAAAAAGTGTTTTCCAAACTTTAACTGGTATATTTTTGGAGCAGCACTCGACATTCCTTTGATATTTCTTGATGAAATTGAAATTAATACAAACAATGGAGATCCTGAAGCATGCACTATAGAAATAGTGTGGACTATGTTAATAGGACCATTCCTTCACCATGGATAAGCATATGTAATACACTTTATAAAATGGGTGAATATGACTTGGCGATGGAAGTTTTTTGTAGCTGTTCACAAACTCCCAGTACATCATGAATGTAAGGAATTTTAATGATTAAACTATTGTATTCATTATATCACTAGTGACATTGATTGAGTTCATTCCAATAGTATCTGTTTACAATTCTTATCATAACTATAATGTATTTCAATATTAACATTATTAAGTTAACTACCAACATGATGACTTGTACATATCATTAATATTGAACATGTATCATTTACTAATTACTATAAAACATTTCCACAGTACACACTTATGTAGTACAGAAGAAGATGCAGCAGCGTAGAGAGAGTATAGTAAAACAGGGTCACACTACTAATGAAGGTCAGTCAGTACATAGTATTTATATACTTTATTTTTTCACAGTTGTCAACACTATAGCAATAGAATTGAAAGAAATGCAGATAATTCTATCCATGCAAACGCAGGAAGAGCAAGTACTAAAAACAAAAATACATGAATTACAGGAGCAACAAGTACAATTTGAATTAGGTAAAAAGTGTTATAATCTTCAGTGATGTGTTAATGTAGCAAACAGCAAATACAGTAATTTACAGTTAAGGATTTTTGAAATTAAAAAACAATATATTTGTTTCAACTTTAGCAAAGTTTTAAGTGTGTAAACATATGGGGCGCCATTTGTGCCAAAAATTGAATACATTCAATGGATACAGTTAACATGTTATGATTTACTTTTTTAATGCTCATTATTAGTTAAATAACTTATGATTTACTAAAATAATGCATGATTTTATTATATAATGTATGATTTGGTAAATAATGCATGATTTGGTAAATAAATAAGAAATAAAATCAACAGTTAAATAATAATTACTTATTATTATATGATTTTTCAATTTGACACAAGCAGCGCCCCATACAAACATACTAATGACACTCAGTATGGAGTTGCATAAGTAAAACATTCTATTTAATCCATGTCTTGAACGTTGAGAGCTAATGAATAATTCAATTTATTTTGCTTTATGTAAATTTAGCCCTAAGTATAATCAATTAAAATATCAATTTCCGGACTATAGACTTTTAAACAGTTCAATTTTATTTAATTCTTTACTGTCTTATATATGCATCTCAAGTTGCTAAATAAGATATTAACAATAGCAGGAAAGAAAATATTTCATAGATTAAACTGTTATGCTTTTGGTCTGGCCTTCTTGTAGAAAAACTTAAAGAAGTAACTCAGTTGAGTCATGAATTAACTAAAAGCCAAGAAAGAATATTGGAAGTTGAACAAAGTATATTAATGTAATATAATGCATATCATATTATTGATTTATAATCTTAGTGCTGGAGAAATACTTAATTGAAAAGACTTTTAATGAAGTGGCCATACAGACTGACAATAAAGGTAGATTTTGTATGTAATAAATTTTCATTGGATAACCTTTTGTATTAATTGTTATAACATCGTAAAGTTATCCAGATAATTAAAAATTTCTGCTAAAAATTCACTTTATCTTTTTAGAACAATCTGAAGAAATTTTTTTGCTGAGAGATGAATTAGCTCAAAGCCAGCAGAGAGTATATGAAGTTGAACAAAGTATGTTCAAATGCAACTACACATTACTGATATTATATAGTGTTTGGAGTATCAAGAAAAACTAGTTCATGGATTAAGTATATCACGAGTTAATCTCGAGAGTGGTGGACTTATAAAGGCACAAAGCCAAAGTGATGAAAACCTGAAATTATCTGTTGATGAAAGTTAGTACATCTACTTTTAAAAAGTAATCTTGATACTAGGATTAGAATTTAGGAGGAAATTCAAGATAGTCTTTATGTTCAAAATGAAAGAAAACCAAACATTAATGTTAGAGATAAATGAATTACAGAAGCAACTAGTCTTAGCAAAACAAGGTATGAAAATTGCTTTAAAATGAATTAAAAGTAAGCTAACATACTTTATAACAATTTGCAATGTTGATTACACATGCTAAACATTTGAATACTCTTGAGATCTTAATATAATGTATTAATGTAATGTATGCTTTATTTAAAACATTTGTGGTCTTATAGAAAAAGAAGAGGTTTGTCAATTGAGAAAAGAATTAACAAAAAGCAAAGAAAGGATATCTGAACTTGAGCAAAGTATAAAAAATGCATGTAATTTGTGTTTAGTTTACTCATGATGTAATAATTAGTGTTAAGACTAAATCAAGAAAAGCTAGGGATATAGAGAGAGTTGATGTTGACAACAAACAAGTGTTCACTGAAACTTTGTATAATCAAGTGAAAGAACAGGAAACACTAAGAGAACAACTTGAAGAATGGAGAACTAGTGCAAAAGATGGTTTAGAAATAATCAATGATTTAACTCAAACATGTATAAACTACAATCATTTTTAATAGAAAAAGAAAGTGTTGTAACTGAAGCAGGAGTACAAACTGACAATCACGGTATGTGTTGAATAACGTTGATTAATCAATTATATTGCACATTATAAAAAAGGTTCTATTAGTTAATATTGCAATATATGCATAGACCGTATAATTGTAGTAACGTGTCATATTATTATGACTGTGTTTGCGCTTTAAAGAAATTCAAAAAAATTATACAATTGAGAAATATGTTAGCAAAAAGCCAAGAAAGAGTTTACTGAAGTTGAACAAAGTATTAAATGTTTAAGTATTGACACTTTACACAACACAACATATACAGTGTTTGAGAAACCTAATGAACAACTAGAAACTGACTTGAAAGTCAACCTATCTAATATGGCTGTACAAACTGACATTAAAGGTACAACAATGTACCTATGTTGGGCATATTTTTAAATATTTTGAACTTTGTAGGTTTCATTTATTGTACAACGTTCTGTAATTAAAGCCTAAATTTTTTTAAATTCATAATTCATAATTGATTATATATAAACAACAAGGGCATATAAACTATTATTATAATATTAATATATATGTTGATTTGAGTATTAATAATAACAAGCTACCTTTTTACTTTTAGAAACTCAAAGGCAAGTCAACTAACTGATATAGCTTATACAAACTGATATTAAAGGTATAATATTTCTACACTTTTGTAGCTTCAATAACATACTGAATTTTATTTTAGAATGTGCTGTAAAGTTTACACAAACATCAACAGATCAACTGTTGACATCTGATCAAGGATCATCACTTTGTTATTCTCTTCATTTACACATTATTTACATTAATACTGTGTCTTCCATATTTAGAACAAGACATTGCTAGCATTCGTAAGTAAACACCTTTAGCACATGCATGCAGTGAGTTAATGATTAATTGTTATTATTGCACCATTACCTGGTGTGGATGTCCTTGCATCTAAAAAAACTATTTAGTAGTTGGTGGTCAAATGACTCAGTTACATTGGGATGATTTTGGATTGAGGATAGACATACCAGACAATGCACTTCCTTCAGGAATATTGGCTGAGAATAGTTGTTCGTGTTAGCACTTCTGGACCATATGTATATTCTAGTCCAGATTATTGGAAACTAGCCAGTTCAATCTACTGGATTCCAGTACCAAAGACTTTATTAATCCTATTAAACTAGGAATATTGGCACAACATCAGGAAGTTCAAGAATTCATCCCAGCTTCGTTTTTGTGACGGCATCAGATGAACCTCAAAATGGAAAATACACCTTCTTGAAAACTTTCTAGGACAGTTATTTTGATCCTAAAGATTCATATGGATATACATTTTTAAAACCATTTTTTTCAGCCAGGGCTGTAGAATCAACTGAAGACCAATTAGTGGTTGTCTTTATCACCGATTATCAAAAGCTGATGAAGTGTGTGGAGTATAGCTTTTTAATATATAAAGAATCAAGTGAAGCTGTTCATGAAAATGGTAAGAGACCACTACTCATTTCTGATGCCAGACTTTATTTATCTTAAACATTATATGTATAGTTACTGTTAAGAAATGGATACAATAGTTTGGACAAGAGATTCGTTACCAATCACTGTGGAATTTGATGATAATGACATTGCTATGGACTTAACAACACCCCAATTTGACAAATGGAAAATTATTGCTCGTTATCCACCTCCTAAAGTTTAGCTACTCAATTATTAGTGTATAACATTATCCATTCATTGTAGTATACTAAAAAATCGTCTACAAAGTGGTGAAATAAGAGCAATATGCAATTATTTGTTATATGGGAAGGAGAGTTATCACCAAAAATCATCATTATACAGTTACCATTACAAGGAGCAAAACAACCCACCAGTATTACATTTCAAAACATGTCCAGGTATGTATATATTTAAAATGTATCAAATATGCTAATAAAAATTTGAATCTATATTATTGTCATTTTTGATTTTGTAGATGATGATGTGCAGGTGAGTAAACTGACAAGCAGTTGGTAATGGAGGTATGTTACTACCACATTATGGGTATAATGCTAAGATTTGACTCTTTAGGTTCTATTACATCTAATGTTAACAGTATGGTTGTTCATTTACAAAGTGTTACTGAGTTTTTTTTACCTTTTTGTGTATATCTTTGAAATGGACTTCTCTGATTGTCGTAAAATTGAGACTGAGAGACAAGGAGAAGTTGAAGAACAGAAGATTGTAATGGTGGCAGAAATGGCTTGAAGGAGGAGATCATAATTGGAGAGACTTTATACGACCTTTCGCACTTTTAGGAAAATGTACTAAAGCAAAAGAATTATCAAATGATCATTCTGTTGTATCATTTTGACCCAGAGGTTTCTTAAAATGTGTACTGACATTAATAGTGAAAATTAAGTAATTATTATGATAATAGTATTTCCAATAATCTGATAACTTTTAAACAGACAGACTTATACTTTATACATAATTTCAGCTTGTCAATATTAGCCAGATGTTCTTAATCTAATTGTTTGCATTAACGAAAATGATATTTATATGTAAATAAATAATTATAAGGAAACAATAAGAAATGATCTCTTTTGTCAATGGCTATAATATTATACTGAAGCTCATTGTTCTATTTGCATTTCATTTCATAACGTCTGTAAATGATAATATATAAGAACAAGTAATGATTATTGACTTTTTCTTTATACTACAAGAACTGTGCCGCATTCATGATTTTTTTAGACTATTGCGAAGCTGTCATGTTGGATTGAGAATTCACATAACCTATGAATGTTTCATTTTTTAAATTTGGGTGATGAATGACTTTTTTTTTTCTACACAGTATTTTATATCCCAAATATAATATGCTTAAACACTATTTGGAACTAACATCTATATCTATCACTATTTTTTGTGTTTGTGGATATTGTATATATAATTTTTATGTACAATATAATATAAATTTGAACAAAAATAATCATTTAATGAATGAAAGTAACTAATATAATTAGTTACTAGTTATTATACAACCTATTATTACTAAAATATACGAACATTTTTTGCTTCGCAAATAAATAAATTAAAACTTTATTTTCTATTTCCTTGACAATGGTAGTATTTTTGTTTTTTAAGACAACCTCAGTAGTGCTGTGAACATCATTCTTACCACTGCAATGAATATTGATAAATGAAGAGCAGGTCACATCATTTTTTTTTCGTATAAGAGAGGATAGCACTCGAATTACGTGGTGGTTTCCCAGAAGTCGAACCATTGCCGCTCGGATATGAAAATATTGAGCTGTAGCCATGCCCCCTTTTGGTAGGAATCCATTTAAATCAAGAAACAAATCTCAATACCTAGATCTTAGATTTGAGCCAGGAAATGAGTGGAGTGACGAATGTTAATTCGGGTCCATAAGGAAAGAAAACAAGGAGAAAGCTATCAGTACTATCCCAGCCACGACAACCAACTTGGGTAGTTTTTAACATCAAAAAGTTATTGTTGGTGAAAAACCGTTTAGTTAAATCAGTCCTACAAACACAGCCTATCATTTACTAATAGAAACTTTTTAAAAATAAATTCATAGCGTTATTTTAACAGCTAATCTGTAGCTTACATAGATGGTTAAATTACAATGGATTTCAGGAGTTTTGAATTGTGGGGCTTACTATGTAATGTTTTGATATACTGTTATAATAAACTAACAAATTATATAGGAGGTAATTCACATAATGAATTTTAGATTCCATTCATGTAAATTCACAAAAGTATTTGTTAAGATATTTTAACAAATAACATGAAACTTTTATTTTGTAATGCTAATTACTAAATCAATAATGAAAGGGTTTATATTATAACTTTAGGTTATAATAAAAGTTTTTTTTTTGTTTAGTCTTCAGCTACATATAGATAGGCACTTTCAATTGTACTTTCATTTTTTTTTCAAGCTCATATTCTGTTGGAGATGTAAACTGTTTCTGTTCCACTTTACAATTGTCCAACAATGTATTATATCTTGACATTTTGTGGAAGATTTGATATCTCTTGGTAAGACTTCTTACAACAAGAAAAAAAATGTCTTGTTTTGTAAAGTTTGAATTTTTTTTCTAAGAAAGAGAAGATGAAGGTACAAATCCACTCCACTAAAAAAAACCCCCAGCTAGGATCAGCCAAAGCATGTACAACCCCAAAGGACTTCTTTTGTGTAGCTATCAGAAATGGTGCGATATAGAGACGATTAGTCCTAGTGCCAACCATCCAAGTATCTGAAATATGATAGGGTATGCTATGAGTAGTAGTGTTTCCTTCAAAGCTTGTCTATAACACACAGCTTATTGATCAATGCTATATATGAGAAGACTTTTTACATGCTCTAATAAGATAGAACAAAAGTCATGACAATAATAAGACCAGTATTAATTGTGCAGAGAATTAACAAAGGAGCCATAGCATAATGCAAACTGCTCTATTAGTCCTGCCAAATATAAGTTGCAATCTTCATCACGTGTTCGAATCCAGCACCATTCACCAGCCAAACCATAGGCATAACTTAGGAATGGTATCCATGTGAAAGTGATAGGAAATAAAAAAAGAAAATGGCCATAGAAGTATTCAACCTTTTTGCACAAGACTGTAACATAAAAAAACTAAGCCAGATAGCACGACTACTACAAACTGTAGTGAACAAAAATTTAGTCGCCATATGAAAACTGAACCATAAATCCAACAATAGCACAAAGTAAAACTATTTTCATATTGTATCTTATTTACTACCATTTGAAGTAACATTGTACTGGAGCATAAAACAATGCTGAATCAGCAGGTACAAAGATAATTGATGAGTGAGACTTTTGTTTTTTTTTGCAACCTAAAGAAAACTGAATAAGCATATACAATGAGGCATGATATTGTAGAAATAATGGCTGTCGTTCAGTGTTCGAAAAATACTTCTGACGTTTTTTTACTTTTCATAGCTTTTATACACAATGACAATATCCCACATTGATGAGAGGTTTTCAGAGGTGGTAGGTTTTTTTGGGGGGGGTCTATAGAAGGTTCTGCAAGAGTTGGGGTTTTCATACAAGAATAGAGACAATAAACAATACATATATGAACAACGTAATATACCTGGAAACAAAGACATACTACTTGTAAACGATACGTAAACTAAGAAATAACAACAGGACAATAATCTGTACTGACGAAACATGAGTAAACACACATCACTGTAAAGAACATATTTGGGTAGACATCGATGGTAAAGGAGGATGGAAGGTGCCAAGTGGGAAAGGTCAACGATTAATTGTGGTTCAAGCTGGTGGAGTGGAAGGTTGGGTTCCTGGTGCAAAGACTTGGTTTTTAGATCTAAGACAAACTCAACAGACTATCATGACGAAATGAATTTAGAACACTTTATGGAATGGTTTTACACAACAGCTACTTCCAATCATTCCACCTTACATCTGTGTTAGTTTTAGACAACGCCACATACCATAACAAACAAAAGGACAAACCTCCAAACAACTGCAAACAGAAAAGATGAAATATTAAAAAATGGGTTAGACGAACATAACATAGAATATGATGACAAGGACACTCAAAAAAGAATATACTAGAGAAAGTAAAACAACACAGACCAGCACCTTGTACCTTACTGATGAAGCAGCACATACACATGGACATACAGTTTTTAAGGTTACAGGTTACTGTTACCATTGTGAACCTCAATCCAATAGAGTTAGCATGGCTTCTGTGAAAGACTATGTAGCTAAACATAATAAGACATACAAAACACTTACCAGAAATTGAACGGCTCACACCTGATGGGTTTACATACAACAAACGACTGACGTGGAGGAATTTTTGTAGACATGTTGTGGACATAGAAAATGAAATACTTACTTTTAAAAAGATGGACTTTATTGAGGATACAATAGAAGAATTTATAATTTTGAACTTGGAGAAGATGACAGTGACGATGATGATAACACTGACACTGACAATACATGATGGACAAAGATAAACAGACAGTTAATATATGAAGAACTACAAAAAATAACAGAACCTACACAGACAATAGATACTGATCCAAGGCGTGACTTTAACTGAGATTTTTAAAGACTTTGATCAAGATTTTTTAGACAATGTATTACCACTGTCATAACTTTTATAATATTTTTTTTATCCAAGTCTGATTTCAGTAATACTTCTGTTTTTGTGTTTTTTATTCTCATATGCAATAGTTATATTCAATTTTATTTTACCTATCCTTTTGATTAAACTTTTACAGTTTAGAACTATTGCTTACCGTGCTGGTTTCTCTCTTCAAGCGGCAGCCATTTTATGATTAACGAAATTCACGAGATCACATTCCTCGTGGTCAAATGCCCATCTCTTATACTTTGCTTATGGAAAGTAACACATATCTTGTTCTTGTGGGTCGTATTTAATATAAAATGACATCAAAGAACCGGAACGGTCGTCAGAAGACCACCTGACTTTGAAATTTAATTTGGTCGAGTTATTAGAAAGTTATGATAAATTTTTCTACCGGCAAGGTGAACGCGAAACGACCTTAGCAAGTTGTATGGAATGTGGCGCGGGTGTTGGTATGCAATTACAAGTAGTGTGAAATATAAATTTATTAAATTTAAGTAGATGTTGAAAGTGTATGGCATGGTTCAAGAAATCTGCTACTCTGACTTAAGCAATTAACTTAAAGATCGTGTTATTATAAAAAACAAGACAATGATATTCCTGTCTATACTCCATAGTTGCAATCAGAAAAGCTTCACAAAAAAATAGACAAACTCTTTGTAATTTTTTTGTTTCTCTTTGAGAGTAAAAATCCAAATGCTTTAGCAACTTTGCTGTAGACACATCTCCACGGTTCAACACTTTAATTAGTAATATTCAGTAGTTGTAATTGCCTACCAACACCCCAACCACATTCACTACTGAGAACAACTCGGACCTACTATAGCTTGCTTGTAGGGTCTGGGGACGAGACTAGTTGATCACAACAGCTATTATGGCATCCTTTTTGGATTGACTGGTCGCGATGGTCGTAGCGGTCTCAGACTTTTTTCTTGATGGATTGGCTACCGTAGCAACGGGCTCAGGACATCAATTACGACGAAGCCACACTACAACCAACATGCTATAAAAAAGTACTAGCAAAGGAAATTAGAAGTACTCACTCACAACCAAACGATTTGTTTTGGGAGACTTACTTGGAAGTACCAAGAAGTGCTTACACTCCTGACCTGTTACTACACTAACATGATCAACCAAGGTTGAGAAGACCAGAAATATTTCGGAAAATTATTTCACTTTGGTTGTGTCATAGACCAGACATTTCATGGAATGAAATTGTCATCAATCTTGTCAAACAGATCAGTCGCTATGCCGTCTGCATACTTTATATGGGAAAAATATATACGTTTCAACTCATACATATGTAAAGGTAAAAGCCATATTAAATTAATTACAATTAATAAATCATATCAAGTATCATCTTATATTTTAGCTAGCTAGACCCTCATCCTTTTCGATAAGCTGACTGGCGAAGGAGGGTCTAGCAGCGAACTAGGCTTACTGCCCCATGGGAAGTATTGAATGTGGGACAGTACCGCATGTTTACATAGTGGTTATAAACTGTTATTACAATTGCCACGTGAACCCATGAGTTTCTTTTTTCTGTTTGTGTGCCCTTCCAAATTCGAAGCTGAATTAATGCCACAACTATCAACTTTACACCCATGACAAGAATGGAATGAGGCAGTTCACTAACGTAGGAAGTGGTATTTTCGTCAACTTGGAATCCCCCCAGGAAAACCTTCTGATGACAAAGTTGTTTGCAAGGCCTGCTATAAATGTTTACAACGCTCTAGCAGAGAGTAGCTAAATGTGTGGAATTAATAGTAATTACAAACTATTGAGAGAGAATGTCAAATATAAGAGATTTGCCATATCCAGTTGGCAAAGAAATAAACAATGATTTCTCTCTAAAACTTTTAAGATGACCTTCCTCTGCTCTTCCTTTAGGATAGTCCTGAGCCCATTTGAAGACAGTCTAATCCAAATGAATTGCAAAGGTATCTTTTTTCCCTCCATATATAACTCCAGTGGCAATTGTATAACAGTTTTATAACACTATGTAAACATTGCGATACTGCCTCACTCCCACTTAATTCCAATAGGGCAGTAACCTAGTTCGCTTCTAGACCCTCCTTCGCCCGTCAGCTTATCAAAAAGGAGGAGGGTCTAGATAGTATATTGATAAATATTATCTGTTAACTTATCATGTGTGATATCAATCACATTTAAATTGGAATGTGAAAATGGTGTAACAAAAAGTCCACTTTATTATATAATATTTACCTTTTTCATATTTTTTAAACAGATCACATAAAACCATTAATGATAATTGATCTTATGGATTATTTTGGGAAACCTTAAAGACATAAAAACAGTAAACCTCTTTTACAATCCCATTGGAATAGTTTTTAATAAATGGCAGAAAAATTATAAAAGCTGTCAAAACGAATATGTAATTGTACTCTGCAGGTTTTTACAGGCATCAGCATAGCTATACATGGGAAGGTATAATTGGATTTGTCTTCTTCAGGAACCAAGCACGAAGACATAGGGAAACTCATATTGGTTTGAAAAAATAGCACCACACTTAGCGTGGAGGTTTGTCAGCTAATTTATTTATTAATATTTAATTATTTTTATAAAGGTAATCTTCCAAGATTCATTCCTTCCTTACCTGCTCAATGTGAGTTAATTTTGTTGATGCTAGTATTAGTTTTAAAATTATATATTATTGTCCTTTTTATTACTACAGTAAATGTACAACCCACCCTTAGTAGCTTGACATTAACTTCACAATTGTGGGCTTGGATTTGGTTTTATCCTTGCATATGTCTATACTTACCTGAGGAAGAGTTACTAGATATTGATAAAAGGAAATACAACAATCCAATGATATATGTTAATAAGACATTTAGTATATGGCTAAGACTGTATCGTAATGGTCATTGAACGATAATTTGCTGCTGTTTTCTAATGCTGGAGAAATGGAATATGCAGCAAGTGTTATCAGTAAGCTTAAAACAGAAGAAGAAACATAGTAAAGGTATTTGTTTGGTGTTAACTTTTTTTCTGGTATTTTATTGGACAATCCCAAACAGTCAATATTGTAAATATTTTATGATAGGTCCAGTAAATCCTCTACACACCATTTAAAAATGTCAAGAAGTGTTTTCCAAACTTTAATTGGTATATTTTTTGGAGGAGCAGCACTCGACTTCCCTTTGACTATTTCTTGATGAAATGAAATTACAAACAATGGAGATCCTGAAGCATGCACTATAGAAATAGTGGACTATGTTAATACAGGACCAATCCTTTTGCCATGGATAAGCATCAATGTAATACACTTTATAAAATGGGTGAATATGACTTGGCTAAATGGAAGTTGTAGCTGTTCACACTAAACTCCCAGTACATCAGTGAATGTACTGGAATTTTAATGATTAAACTATTGTATTCATTATATCACTAGTGACATTAACATTTGTATTGAGTTCATCCCATCTTCTTATCTGTTTACAATTCTTATCATAACTATAATGTATTTCAATAGTTTAACATTATTAAGTTAACTACCAAACATGATGACTTTGTACATATCATTAATATTGAACATGTATCATTACTAATTACTACTAAAACCTTTCCACAGTACCACTTATGTAGTAACAGAAGAAGATGCAGCAGCGAAGAGAGAGTTTAGTAAAACAGGGGTCGTCGCTACTAATGAAGGTCAGTCAGTACAATAACATTTATATACTTTCATTTTCACATTTGTCGACACTAATAGCAATAGAATTGGAGAAATACAGATAATTCTATCCATGAAAGCTCAGGAGAGCAATTACTAAAAGCAAAAATGCTTGAACTACAGGAGCAAAAACGACAGTTTGAATTTGGTAAAGCGGTGCTATAATCTTCAGTGATGCGGGTGGGGGGAGGGGTTTAATGTAGCAAATAGCTAAATACGTAATTTATAGATAAGGACTTTTTTTTGAAATTATTTAATTTTTTAAATTTATTTTGTCTTGAAGGTTGAAGAGCTAATGGATATTCAATTTATTTTGCTTTATGTAAATTTAGCCATGATTTCTAAGTATAACCAATTAATATATCAACTTCCGACTATAGACTTTTAAACCGTTCACATTTTATTTAGCGCTTCTTTACTGTCGGTGGTATATATGCATGTCAGTTGCTAAATAAAATATTTACAATAGCAGAAAAGAGAACTGTTGACATAATAATAAACTTTGTGTGGAATCTTTTGCTCTGGCCTTCTTGTAGAAAAAACTTAAAGAAGTAACCCAGTTGAGTCATGAATTAACTAAAGCCAGAAAGAATATTGGATTGAACAAAAGTATTATTAATGTAATATAATACATATCATATTAGTGATTTATAATCTTAGTGCTGGAGAAATACTAATTGAAAAGACTTTAATGAAGTTGCCATACAGACTGACAATAAAGGTAAATTTTGTATCAAATAATCTTCATTAGATAAACTTTTGTATTAATTGTTATAACATCATATAGCGTTAGCCAGATAATTAAAACTTTCTGCTAAAAATTCACCTTTTTCCTTTTAGAACAATCTGAAGAATTTTTTATGCTTATGAGATGGAATTAGCTCCAAAGCCAGCAGAGAGTATATGAAGTTGGAACAGAGTATGTTTCAAATGCAACTAACTACACATTACTGATTATGAGGTTATAGTGTTGGAGCATCAAGAAAACTAGTTCATGGATTAAGTATATCACTAGTTAATCTCGAGAGTGGTAGTCTTATAAAGAACACAAAGCCAAAGTGATGAAAACTTAAAAACTATCTGCTGATAAAAGTTAGTTACATCTTCTACTTTAAAAGGTAAAATTGATACAAGGGATTAGAATTAAAGGAAATGCAAGACAGTCTTTATGTTCAAAATGAAGAGAACCAAAATTAAAGTTAGAGATAAATGAATTACAGAACAACTAGTGTCAGCTAACAAGGTATGATGAAAATTGCTTTAAAATGAATTAAAAAGTAGCTAACATACTTTATTACAATTTGCAATGTTGATACCATGTTAAACCATTTGAATACTCTGATATCTTAATATAATGTATTAAAGTAGTATATCTTTATTTTAAAACATTTGTGCTTTATAGAAAAAGAGGAGTTTTGTCAGTTGAGAAATGAAATAATAAAAGCAAAGAAAGGATATCTGAACTTGAGCAAAGTCTGAAAATGCATGTTAATTTATGTTGTTTACACCTGATTTAATAATTAGTGTTAAAACAAAATCAAGAAAGGTAGAGAAAAGTTAGAGAATGTTGTTGATAACAAAAGTGTGTTTTGTTGAAACTTTGTACAATCATCAAGAGAACAGGAAACACTAAGAGCACACCTGAAGAATGGAGAACTATTGCAAAAGATGGTTTAGAAATAATCAATGATTTACACTCAAACATGTGATAAACTACAATCATTTTTATTAAAAAGAAGTGTTTTCACGAAAGCAGGAGTACAAACTGACAATCAAGGTATGCATATGTGTTGAATATGTGGATTAGCTTGAAATTGTATTGCACATTCTAAAAAAAAATACAAAGAAGGTTGTAATAGTTAATATTGCCAATATATGGCATGGCCAGTATAATTGTAGTAAGTGTCCACATTATTTATAACAGTGGTGTTTTTCACTTTGTAGAACAATCTGAAGAAATTATACAATTGAGAAATATGTTAGTAAAAGCCAAGAAAGAGTTACTGAAAGATGAACAAAGTATTAATGTATATGTATTGTCACTTTAGACAACACAACATATACAGTGTTTGATAAACCTAATGAAGCAACTAGGACTGAATTGAAAAACAACCTATCTGACATAGCTGTACAAACCCACATTAAAGGTACAATATGTGTTGCCTGTGCTGGCATATTTTAATATTTTGAACTTTGTAGGTTTCATATTATAGTACAATATCTGTAATTAAAGCCTAACATTTTTTAAATCATAAAGCACTTATTCTTTGTTTTGAGAATTGATTATATATAAACAACTAGGGCATATAAACTATTATAATATTATATATATGTTGATTTGAGTATTCATAACACAGCTACCTTTTTACTTTAGAAACTCAATTGCAAGTCACCTAACTGATATGGCTATTCAAACTGATATTAAAGGTACAGTATTTCTAGATTTCATAACATAAAATTAATTTTAGAATGTGCTAATAAAGTTTACACAAACATCACAGATCAACTGTTGACATCTGATCAAGGATCATCACTTGTTATTCTCTTCATTTACACATTATTTACATTAATACTGTGTCTTCCATATGTGGACAAGACATTGCTAGCATTCGTGAGTATACACTTTAGCACATACATGCATTGAGTTTATGATTAATTGTTATTATTAGCACCATTACCTGGTGTGGATGTTTCTTGCATCTAAAAACTATTAGTAGTTGGTGGTCAAAGAACTCAGTTACATTGGGATGATTTTGGATTGAGGATAGACATACCAGACAATGCACTTCCTTCAGGAATATTGGCTGAGATAGTTAATTCGTGTTAGCACTTCTGTACCATATGTATATTCTAGTCCAGATTATTGGAAACTAGCCAGTTCAATCTACTGGATATCCAGTACTAAAGACTTTATTAATCCTATTAAAACTAGGAATATGGCACAACATCAGGAAGTTCAAGAATTCATCCCAGCTTCGTTTTGTCACAGCATCAGATGAACCTCAAAATGGAAAATAACACCTTCTTGAAAACTTCTAGTGACAGTTATTTTGATCCTAAAGAGTCATATGGTATACATTTTTAAACCATTTTTCAGCGAGGCTGTAGAATCAACTGAAAACCAATTTAGCGTTGTCTTTATCACCGATTATCAAAGCTGACGAAGTGTGGGAGTATAGCTTTTTTAATATATAAGAGTCAAGTGAAGCTGTTCATGAAATGGTAAGAGACCCACTACTCATTTCTGATGCCAGACTTTATTATCTTAAATTTACATGTACATGTATAGTTACTGTTAAGAAATGGATACCAATAGTTGTGACAAGAGATTTCGTTTATCAATCACTGTGGAATTTGATGATAATGACATTTCTATGGACTTAACAACACCCCAGTTTGACAAATGGAAAATTATTGCTCGTTTATCCACCTCCTAAAGTTAGCTACTCAGTTATTAGTGTATAACATCATCCATTCATAATAGTATACTAAAAATCATCTACAAAGTGGTGAAATTAAGAGCAATATGCAATTATTTGTTATATGGGAAGGAGAGTTATCACCAAAATCATCATTAATACAGTTACCATTACAAGGAGGCAAAACAACCCACCAGTATTACATTTCAAACATGTCCAGGTATATAGATATTAAAATGTATCAAATATTCTAGTAGAAATTTGAATCTATATTATTGTCATTTTTGATTTTGTAGATGATGATACGCAGGTGAGTAAACTGACAGGAGGTTGGTAATGGAGGTATGTTTACTACCACATTATGTGTATAATGCATAAGGTTTGGACTCTTTAGGTTCTATTACATCTAATGTTAACAGTATGGTGTTTCATTTACAAAGTGTTACTGAATTTTTACCATTCTGTGTATATCTTGGAAATGGAGTTCTCTGATTGTCGTAAAATTGAGACTGAGAGACAAGGAGAAGTTGAAGAACAGAAATTGTTATGTTACAAAAATGGCTTGAAGGAGGAGATCGTACATTGGAGAGATTTTATACGACTTTTTCACTTTTAGGAAAATGTGCCAAAGCAAAAGAATTATCAAATGATCATTCTGTTTATTTTTTTGAACCTGAAGTACTCAAAGTTTGTACTAACATAAATGATATGAATTAATAATGGTATAGTATTTGTAATAAAATTGAATGACTGTGATCTTTTTATGAAATAGCTTTTGAGAAATGTTAAGTAAAGTTAACACTGAATTGGAAGCCAATTGATGTCAAGGTTATGAATTTAATTCTGACATTGAAGTTAACAGTGCATTAATATAACATTATACTCATGTTAGCAAAGTCATTGTTGATTTATAAATTATTTGACTAAATCTGGCCTGTTATAAAGCAGCCCATAATTGTAAAACTTCCATGACTTTTTTAACAGGATTCAGTTTTACAATCATCTTAACATACACATATTTTTTGTTAAATAAATTAATGCAGACTTTATTATATTTTAAAGACAAGACTTTAAATTTATGACTATTTTGGCTGTTAATGTTTAATAAAAGTCTTTCATGCATGTATTATTTAGAAAACTTGCTAAGGTAGCAGATTCATGCTATGTAATAACTTTGTTACTCTCATTATAATACATTAGTTATAAACATTTTAAAAAATAATGCTAGTTAGAAAGATTATACATACTAAATCTTCATCCTTTATGTTATGAGGATGTTATCATATTACACCACTTTCTATAGACACACCTGTACTTAGGATCAAAATTAATAATTAGGTGTATAAATACCCTTTACTACACTTTATTTTTAAGAAATCTATCTACCAATATTGATGTACAATTATAGTCTATTTACTTTAAATTTTGACCTTTTTCTACTATACCTTTTTTGTTCAATTATCATTTTTAGGATAGCATTTACTAACGGTGATGAAGTCAATATTTTAGGATATCCAAAAAGCTAAGTTACAACCATGTACAACTGGAGATATCACTATGCATGAATGCTAGTATAAGCTCTATTGTTATGTCTTTGTTAATAACATGCGTGATGAGTATAAACAATATGGTTATTTCTATAATATAGTTCAAAATGCTTATTTAATTAGTTTTTTTACTCAATTTCTGCAGCTACCACTGCTTTTATTTGTCATGTTATTAACAACATAAATACATTATTTTGGCAATTGTAATAAATTTCCTTCATGTTGGTGTCAATATTTATAATGTGGTTTATCACTACAAGATTATTGGCTGGTATAAGTGTGCAATGTGTTATATAAACAAAATAAAATGTATATAGTTTGTACAATGTCTTTATATTTCCATCCTTATTACAATGTTTTTTTGTTTGTCTCATTGTGACTTTAATACATACAGTAAGTTCTACACAATTCTATATAATTTTACTTTAAATGATCATTAATAATAGCATTATTGAGGGTAAAATATCTGAAGTTTTTTTTGCAGCTTTTTTTTTTGATGCAATCATGTAAAGATACTTGTTCTAATAATTGATCATGCTTAAAAAAAATTTTTAAACCCTAGTAATTTGCAGAAATGTAGTTTGATTCCTTAATATCTGCAATGCTTTGGAGACGTCAAAACAATAATATTAAAGAACCTAGAGGCTGAAAGTTTGAAAATTAAAGATGAAGTCAATTACTACAATTATACGGATGATTTATTTCTACAATAATATTTGACATTTTTACAAAGCTATAAACCTTGCTCACTTTAATTACTATAAGTTATTATATTAGAATAGTTAAATCAAACAAATAAATGCATTACTATTATTTTTATTATTCATCATTTTGTGTAGTTCTTAAGCCTTCGTCTCAGACCAGGTTTTACATAATACAACATAATAGAATAGTAATATATATTTATAAAAAATAAAGCATGATCAATTATTAGAGCAAGTATCTTCACATGATTGCATCAAAAAAACTGAAAAAAATTTCAGATATTTTTACCTTAATGCTTACTTAATTGATCATTTGAATGGTGAGGTTGTGAGACTGGAAGCAGTGGTTGCACGTGAGAGGTTTGTGTTTTAAATTTTGCTTTCATATGAACGTGAAAACATCCTTGTTTCACTTAGGTTAGTATACAATGTACGAACTGAGAATATGACATTAGTAGCAGTCCCAGCTATGTTTCAACAGAACTCAGTAAATGAAGATAAGCCTTACAGGAAGATATCCAGAAATATAGAATAATGTTGCTATTTTACACACAATCTATATTTTCCTGGCCTTGATTAGAGAAAAAGTAACTTTAATATTTTAGCCACAATTTAAGTGAATAAAAGTACAAATAAACAGTTATTACAATTTAGACAAATGCAAAGTAATTCTAAAAATTGATCAATTAATATGAAAAAAACATCAAAAGTTGAAAATGTTCTGAAGTATTATAAACATATTTCTATTACATTTAAAAAAGGTATGTTTTGTTATCCAAACAAGCTTACTGACTCAATGGTGGAACTTATTATCCAGGATCCATTGAAAACTTTAATATTGACAATGTTGTGATGATAGTGCTAGCACAAGGAGATCTTCAGTCAGTGAGACATCACGGTGATGTTTCACATATTATTGTAGTCAGGTTATGTTGAACTGAAATTAAAGGAACTTCCAATATGTCCTTTAATTTTGACTTTTAGCAACTAAACTTAACATTAACTTTACTTTGGATTGACTGAAATTTCTTGTAGTTTAAAATAAAGCTAAGATTTATTAAAAAAAAAAAAACATGTTGTGTTGCCCAAACGATTCCTACTCGCTCACCCACTCAGGCTTCCACTTAGGCTCCAGGATTCCCTGCTATTGCTAGCTGGGACCGCCACCTGGCTTGGTAACCCTCGTCTTCGCGAGGTAATCCTGGCTGGAGCATCGCCCTAACTTAAAACCAGCCGTACGGGATTCCAGCTCTTAGGGAATGTCGCATTCAGGAACCGGGAACCACAAATACACCAGCCTCTTCTCGTTTTAAAGGGAGACTACCAGCCCTATCCTAGTCGGCCTTTCGGATACTCCGTAGAGTATGCTGGTAACCATCTCAGAGGTCTGATGCATTGCAGAACGCTGGCCCACAACACAACCTATCCAAGGTGGTTTTCATTTCCTTTTTATATGTACTGCAGATTTTGTCTTCATTCTCTTGTGGGGCGCGCTGTTTGTCGCCTATGAATATCATTAACGCTAGTTTGTGCGTATTGATTACCGTCAGTGAGCTAACGACACCTATGAACATGAGTACTATAGCATCGATAAGACTGTTGAAAATAATTAATACTACTAAAATACTGTAACTTTTAAGGGCCAAGAATAAAACTAGTCCTACTTAATAAGCAAACTAGAACAACACGACTAAAGATAATAATTTTTTATCATAATTATTTTAATTTTATAGGGGCTTAAAAAATAAAAATCATTACCTAACACTTTTCTTCATTTATCTAAATTTATAACAGTCACTTGATATAGTTGGTACACTTTGTACTTGATGACGTACATGACAATGTGTATTGAGATTAGCTTTCTAGACTAAATGTACACTTACAGTCTGGACAGTTGATAGGGTTTGTCACCAGTGTGATGAGAACGGATATGATAAGTCATAATGTTACAATCAGTACTAGTCACATGATGACACAGAGGACAACAGAGATCCCTTCTTTTGAGGAACAGTGATTGTTGAGCAACACTTTCATCAGTAGAGGAAGTAATGGTTTCTCTTGTTAGTATTTCTTTACATAAAGTACTAGTATACGACTTCTCTGTTCCTTTTCCATGACAGCTTTAATGTTAGCAGGTGCAATAGCAAACTGTTTTGAAGTACATGGGTTTATAGGTAAGGACAGTGTGCTGAGTTGTCATGTAAAGACAGTGTGCCAAGTTGTCATGTAAAAACAATGTGTTCAGCTGTTTTGTAAAGACAGTATATTGAGTTGTCATGCAAAGACAGTGTGCTGAGTTGTCATGTAAAGACAGTGTGCTGAGTTGTCATGTAACGACAGTGTGCCAAGTTGTCATGTAGTTAAGACAGTGTGCTGAGTTGTCATGTAAAGACAGTGTGCTGAGTTGTTATGTATAGAGACAAATTGAACATTGTAGTTTACATTCATAGATGGTCTGAAGAAAATAGCAACAGGAATTCTAACAGACAGAATATCAAGTTCCTGTTTTATTACAGGTTGACACCTCATACCACCATGGGATTAAAATTGAAATCAAGACTGGACCTACTGAAACCAACATTAAGGGATTGTGTACAATGTAAACATTATATCTAAGAACAAGTTGCCAACAAAATACTCAGCCTAGATGTTTTGCAGTAGAAGACACTGTGCCATGCAAATGATTGCAAAGGGTGAGAATCATTCTGTCACAGGTTTTTATTTTAGCTTATGCAGGTCCCAAATTGTCCATCGTTCAACTTAACAAGGGGATAATCCTTTAATGTACGAAGAAGACACACTCTAAATTAAATGAAGACACAGACTTAACACTGCCATTTACTAAACCCAGAGTACACTTCAGAACCGGATACTCACACAAAGGAATCAACCATTGACTCATGAAGACACATTATTAGTGACCATCTAAATCTCTCCTATGCAGCCACTATACCAAATGATACCACCCCAATGGATACCAACAAAAACTGACTTCCCACTCAGAAAGATATCCAATGTGCAAGTCACCCAAATCATCTAACATATACTAATCTGCAATAAAAAGGGGAAATGCACTGTTTGTCATGTAAAGACAGTGTTGTCAGTTCTCATGTAAAAACAGTGTACTCAGCTGTCATGAATAGAGACAATTGAACACTGTAGTCTGGTTTATATGTGTGTATCTGTTTAAACACTCTAGTTGTTGATATGTATTGTAACCATTGTCTTTGTAAAGTATATAAGATAGCTGTCTTCTATGTTGAGAGTTGGTTTGCACTCACGATCAATGCATTTGTCAACACGATTGTGCTAACCACAAACAAGCTCAAACCCTTATTTTCAATTCTAACACTGTTGATCGATCTTGGGTTGCAAAACTAGTTCTTGATGCCTTCATGAGCTACCTGACATGGAGAAATGAACTTGTGAAGCTGTTTTTTCTTGATAATTTCAGTAACCTGAAATATCTTGATTAACATGATATGAATTTCTCATATTGGGGACGTTCACTAAAGTTAGTGGCTTTTGGAGCCCCTTCAATTGAAACCTGATCATGAAAACTTAGCACGATTTGAGAAGTCATGCGTAGGAATATCAACTTTTTTATAACTTGAATTTAGCAATGTATAACTTGGAATTTTAGCAAGACAAGCTACTAATTTTGGACATAACTATTTAGGAGGCTTTGGAACATTAACTATTTAAGGAGGTTAACCGACCTTCCTATCTGTGGTGAACCAGACTAGCAATTTAGAGGAGCCTAATTCTACGGATGGTGGACATAGTGATTGGTAGTGCGATATTTGTTTTGTCGGGTAAAGAGAGCTTTGTTCACAGAGGGCAATCCCAGAGGTATAGGGTTTCCATTTTCACCAAATTACTAATTGGACAGCACACTTTTCATCAGTAGAGGAAGTAATAGTACATTGAGAACTAGTTGAGAACTAGTATACGACTTTTCATTACAAACATGTTTATGCTCAATTTTTCCTCTAGACAGAGGTAAGGCTTAGTTTTAAAGCAGTAGCTTAATGTTCACTTTTAATTTTAATTGCCATTGTCACTCACTTCTTACATGTGTAATTCTGAAGCAAGTCATTAAGCAGTTTTAAACAACGTTGTAATTCCTGAATCAGTCATTGAGGCCAGTTTTAAACAACGTTGTAATTCTACCAAAGTCTTTACAATTTTGTTCACTGGGCCACGTGTAATTCTGAACCAAGTCCTTTTAAATTTTTTTACTGGCACGTGTAATTCTGAAGCCAAGTCTTTTAAAATTTTTTTAAACCCTAGTACTTTGCAGAAATGTAGTATCTGTCAATGCTTTTGGAGACATCAAATATATTTAAAGAAACCTATGAGGGCTGAAACTTTTGAAAACTAAAGATGAAGTCAATTATTACCATGATAGGATGATACGGATGGAATTTATATTTCTACAATAATATTAATTTTTACAAAGCTATAAAATCACTATTTATTATTAATTATTTTGTTATACAAATCATACAAAAAAATTTTGCAGATATTGTTTTACCTTAAGTTGGTATCAATGGTACACGTAATATTGAATATCAACTTGTTTTTTTAAGTACTTGTTCTTGGGTCCTTTGAATAGTTACTGTTTCTATGTGGTGAAAGTGAAAGACTACAGATTAGATACCGAATGAACAAATGAACACATACAGAAAACGGATGAGAGATACCCAGCTTACTGAGTTTGAATTTTAGTGCCTAGAAAATCCTACCGACTCCTGTACCACATTCCGTGCTATATATATTGATATATGGTCCTGATAATATCTCGTAGCTAATTATTGATATAGGTCTGATATGGTATGTATTATGGCTTAAGGATTCCTCCATTCGTGTGCAACAGTGTAGTTGCTATTGATGATCCTTTTAGATACCTATTATATGCCAACGCCCCTCCTGTAACGAGTAAACATCTCATGACCAATGTGAATGAATGGTGCATGAAGACGACTTCCTATCTCCAATCTAATTAACTAATTATTTTATATTCAATTTTATTATAGAACTAATCATGATACCTAATGAAAGTTTCTATTTATGCTTTTGTGGTTTGGGGAACCGTCTTTTGCTTCTTTTTTTTCGGTCTTTCATTGGCACACATGCCTTGGTGGTTTGGTCTTCTTTGGCCTTGGCTTAGGTCGACGCGGTCGTTCCGGGTGG
>NW_024535131.1:0-14351 GCF_016097555.1 Gigantopelta aegis
AATATAATGAATATATCACTACCCTAAAGTAATTAAAAAACTTTAAATAAATAGTATACGTTTTTAACAAGATTAAGTACTTAATAATTACATTTCACCACATTATGTAAAATTACACACCTTCAGTCATTTTTCAAAAAAATGGTCTTTATCCTTAGAAAATCTAATAGGCTAATATTCTATTCGGTCTGAATGTATTTTGTGTTTCAGTAATCCAGATGCGGGTATTTTCAAGTTTATTGCAGAAAAGTGGGCCAAAAAGGTTAACATTTGGGTTTAATACATTGTTTCAGAATAACCATAATGCATATTCAGTGGTCATTACTACCAAAACCATCCTTTCCTCAAGAAATACTACACTTGAAGTATTCCCAGACAAATGGACATGAATCCTTGTTAACAGTTATCCTGGAAACTGAAAAAAATATGGGGCCAATACCTCTTGGTGGATTTATATCAGCATTTGTGACAAAATCTTCATTTTCAAAGTTGGGTCAACAACAAAAAATATGATGTGTAATACCTGTATATCTGTATGGCAATTCATATTAATACATTTAATTGGACTTTTGGCCTTTTACAAAGTGCTACATGTCTAATACCGTAATTACGTAGATTAGTAAATACGCAGGTCCAAAATTGATATGAGGCCTATCATGTCATTTCCCCTGAAATTATTGTGGGTAAAACAATTTGTTGCAAATTGCCCCATTTCTGTGATTTCCACCATCCCTCTGACACATTTCTAACTAATGTATCATGACTTCATTCCCCATCTCTTTACTTAGTCAAGCCCTCCACTTAATCATTATCTACAATGCAAAATTTTACAGTTTTAGATTTTTTTTTGTTCTCAAAAAATTTAAATTTAAGTTTAATATTTAATTAAAAATGAAGTAGAATCTAATGATGATTGATTTTTTTTTCCTATAAATCGTTCAAATCTTGTCCAGACAACAGCTGTGCATAGAACATATGTAGAAGAAAAATAGCTGCTCATTGTGTATGAAGAATTCCCAAATTTGATAAAGTTATTACACTTTTGAAGTTGGTGTCCCTCAAGTTTTCCATTGCTAAAATTGGCCATGGCAAGGCACTGTGGTAGGTGTTTTAACACAGCCTCTGTATACTCTCAGTTTAAAGGTGACATACCGATACTTACCGAGCATTGCTTTAATATGTATATCATTGGAATGCATTAGTGTGGCCAGTTTTTAGAGAGGGAAAAAATGGACCTGATAGGCCTCAGATTACAGTTATCTTCCCATTGGTTGTCCAAAATCCGGAAGTTTCACCGCGCAAGTAGTCTCTGCTGTTTGACTGTGATTATTTCATGGCAGACAGCTATGAAGTGGCAACTGTTTTGACTGAAGTGACAGGGGATAGCATGTATTTTGTAAACATGTGTAACTTGTTGACATTGAAGACTTGTTTGTGGTAATTCCGGCCCATGCAAAAGTAGTGCTTTTTTGTGTAAAATGGGTGTACTCCGGCCTGGTTTAGAGTGGTGTGTCTGTTTAAACCAATATGCTGGGAGAAAGAGCTGGACAACAGGGGTTGTCCTTTTCAGGGTATGTGTGTCCCCCATGCAGGCAAAGGTACATACAAAACTTCACGGGCCTGCTGATATTAATAAAATGTTATAGCCACTAAGGCTATATAGAAACATATAGCGAAATTAATTGTGGTCTGAGGCCTGATATAGTTCACACATTACACCGGTTAAATGCTTGATTCTGATGAAAGTATTATAACCAGAGAGGTGAAATTACACAGACTGATTGTGCATACCACAAGGAATATGAAAACTAATTTATTTATTTTTCTAAATATTTTATTAAATTAAAAAACATTTTTTTTTGAATTTATTAAAAATTAAAATTAAAATTTTCAACTTTTAAATTTCAGTATCCTCCAAAATAGCATAAGATGACCTCTGATGTTACTACAGGTTGTTGCATATTTTTTAACAGTTTTGAGCTAATAATTTGGTAAAAAGAGCAAAAGTTGGATTTTGTTAGTCAATATTGAGATTTTAATTTTTTTTACATATTGAATTTTAATGAGTTTCTCAATTATTGCAATTGGACAGAAGATCTAAATATAATGAATATATCACTACTAAATGTAATTAAACACTTTAAATAAATAGTATACAGTTTTTAACAAGATTAAGTACTCTAATAATACATTTCACCTACATTTATGTAAATTACACACTTCAGTCATTTTTCAAAAATGGTCTTTTATCCTTAGAAAATCTAATAGGCTAATATTCTATGCTGTCTGAATGTATTTATTGTGTTCAGTAATCAGATGCTGGTATACTTGTCAAGTTTATTGCAGAAAATGTGCCAAAAAGGTTAACATTTGGCTTGTAATACATATGGCAGAATAATCCATAATGCATATTCAGTGGTCATTACTACAAACATCCTTCCAATCAAGAAATACTACACTGAGGTATCCCAGACACTGGCACATGACTACACTTGTTAACAGTTATCACTGGAAACTGAAAAATATGGTGCAAGTACCTCTTGGTAGGATTTATATCAGCATTTTGTGACAAAATCTTCATTTTCAAAGTTGTCGTCAACAAAAAAAATATTATGGTGTATACCTAAGTAATATCTGTAGGGCATATTCATATTAATATGCATTTATATGGACTGTTTTGCCTTTTACAAAGTGGCTACATGTCTAATACAGTAAATGAAGTAGATTAAGTAAATACAGCAGGTCAAAATTGAATATGAGGCCTATCATGTCTAATTTTCCCTGAAATTAGTGTGTAAACATTTGTTGCAAATGGCCCCAATTTTGTGACTTTCACCATCCCTCTGACACATTTCTAATAATGTATCATGAATTCAGTCACCATATCTTTACTAAGCCTCCACTTATCATATCTAAAATGCAAAATTTTACAGTTTTAGATTTTTTTTGTTTCTCAAAATTTAAATTTAGTTTTAATATTTAATTAAAAATGAAGTAAAATCTAATGATTGATTTTTTTTTCCTATAAATATTTCAAAATCTTTCCAAGACAACACTGTGCAGATAGAACATATGTAGAAGAAAAAATAGCTGCTCATTGTATGAAGAAATTCCAAAATTTGATAAAGTTATTACATTTTGAAGTTGGTGTCCCTCAAGTTTCCATTGCTAAAATTGGCCATGGCAAGGCACTGTGGTAGGTGTTTTAACACAGCCTCTGTATACTCTCAGTTTTAAAGGTGACATACCGATACTTACCGAGCATTGCTTTAATATGTATATCATTGGAATGCATTAGTGTGGGCCAGTTTTTTAGGGGAAAAAATGGACTGATAGGCCTCAGATTACAGTTATCTTCCCATTTGGTTGTCCAAAATCCGGAAGTTTCACCGCGCAAGTAGTCTGCTGTTTGACTGTGATTATTTCATGGCAGACAGCTATGAAGTGGCAACTGTTTGACTGAAGTGACAGGGGATAGCATGTAGTTTGTAAACATGTGTAACTTGTTGACATTGAAGACTTGTTTGTGGTAATTCCGGCCCATGCAAAAGTAGTGCTTTTTGTGTAAAATGGGTGTACTCCGGCCTGGTTTAGAGGGTGTGTCTGTTTAAACCAATATGCTGGGAGAAAGAGCTGGACAACAGGGGTTGTCCTTTTCAGGGTATGTGTGTCCCCCATGCAGGCAAAGGTACATACAAAACTTCACGGGCCTGCTGATATTAATAAAAATGTTATAGCCACTAAGGCTATATAGAAACATATAGCGAAATTAATTGTGGTCTGAGGCCTGATATAGTTCACACATTACACCGGTTAAATGCTTGATTCTGATGAAAGTATTATAACCAGAGAGGTGAAATTACACAGACTGATTGTGCATACCACAAGGAATATGAAAACTAATTTATTTATTTTCTAAATATTTTATTAAATTAAAAAACATTTTTTTTGAATTTATTAAAAATTAAAATTAAAATTTTCAACTTTTAAATTTCAGTATCCTCCAAAATAGCATAAGATGACCTCTGATGTTACTACAGGTTGTTGCAATATTTTTTAACAGTTTTTGAGCTAATAATTTGGTAAAAAAGAGCAAAAGTTGGATTTTGTTAGTCAATATTGAGATTTTAATTTTTTTTACATATTGAATTTTAATGAGTTTCTCAATTATTGCAATTGGACAGAAGATCTAAATATAATGAATATATCACTACTAAATGTAATTAAACACTTTAAATAAATAGTATACAGTTTTTAACAAGATTAAGTACTCTAATAATACATTTCACCTACATTTATGTAAATTACACACTTCAGTCATTTTTCAAAAATGGTCTTTTATCCTTAGAAAATCTAATAGGCTAATATTCTATGCTGTCTGAATGTATTTATTGTGTTCAGTAATCAGATGCTGGTATACTTGTCAAGTTTATTGCAGAAAATGTGCCAAAAAGGTTAACATTTGGCTTGTAATACATATGGCAGAATAATCCATAATGCATATTCAGTGGTCATTACTACAAACATCCTTCCAATCAAGAAATACTACACTGAGGTATCCCAGACACTGGCACATGACTACACTTGTTAACAGTTATCACTGGAAACTGAAAAATATGGTGCAAGTACCTCTTGGTAGGATTTATATCAGCATTTTGTGACAAAATCTTCATTTTCAAAGTTGTCGTCAACAAAAAAATATTATGGTGTATACCTAAGTAATATCTGTAGGGCATATTCATTTAATATGCATTTATATGGACTGTTTTGCCTTTTACAAAGTGGCTACATGTCTAATACAGTAAATGAAGTAGATTAAGTAAATACAGCAGGTCAAAATTGAATATGAGGCCTATCATGTCTAATTTTCCCTGAAATTAGTGTGTAAACATTTGTTGCAAATGGCCCCAATTTTGTGACTTTCACCATCCCTCTGACACATTTCTAATAATGTATCATGAATTCAGTCACCATATCTTTACTAAGCCTCCACTTATCATATCTAAAATGCAAAATTTTACAGTTTTAGATTTTTTTTTTTGTTTCAAAAATTTAAATTTAAGTTTAATATTTAATTAAAAATGAAGTAAAATCTAATGATTGATTTTTTTTCCTATAAATATTTCAAAATCTTTCCAAGACAACACTGTGCAGATAGAACATATGTAGAAGAAAAAATAGCTGCTCATTGTATGAAGAAATTCCAAAATTTTGATAAAGTTATTACATTTTGAAGTTGGTGTCCCTCAAGTTTCCATTGCTAAATTGGCCATGGCAAGGCACTGTGGTAGGTGTTTTAACACAGCCTCTGTATACTCTCAGTTTAAAGGTGACATACCGATACTTACCGAGCATTGCTTTAATATGTATATCATTGGAATGCATTAGTGTGGGCCAGTTTTTTAGGGGAAAAAATGGACTGATAGGCCTCAGATTACAGTTATCTTCCCATTTTGGTTGTCCAAAATCCGGAAGTTTCACCGCGCAAGTAGTCTGCTGTTTGACTGTGATTATTTCATGGCAGACAGCTATGAAGTGGCAACTGTTTGACTGAAGTGACAGGGGATAGCATGTAGTTTGTAAACATGTGTAACTTGTTGACATTGAAGACTTGTTTGTGGTAATTCCGGCCCATGCAAAAGTAGTGCTTTTTGTGTAAAATGGGTGTACTCCGGCCTGGTTTAGAGGGTGTGTCTGTTTAAACCAATATGCTGGGAGAAAGAGCTGGACAACAGGGGTTGTCCTTTTCAGGGTATGTGTCCCCCATGCAGGCAAAGGTACATACAAAACTTCACGGGCCTGCTGATATTAATAAAAATGTTATAGCCACTAAGGCTATATAGAAACATATAGCGAAATTAATTGTGGTCTGAGGCCTGATATAGTTCACACATTACACCGGTTAAATGCTTGATTCTGATGAAAGTATTATAACCAGAGAGGTGAAATTACACAGACTGATTGTGCATACCACAAGGAATATGAAAACTAATTTATTTATTTTCTAAATATTTTATTAAATTAAAAAACATTTTTTTTGAATTTATTAAAAATTAAAATTAAAATTTTCAACTTTTAAATTTCAGTATCCTCCAAAATAGCATAAGATGACCTCTGATGTTACTACAGGTTGTTGCAATATTTTTTAACAGTTTTGAGCTAATAATTTGGTAAAAAAGAGCAAAAGTTGGATTTTGTTAGTCAATATTGAGATTTTAATTTTTTTTACATATTGAATTTTAATGAGTTTCTCAATTATTGCAATTGGACAGAAGATCTAAATATAATGAATATATCACTACTAAATGTAATTAAACACTTTAAATAAATAGTATACAGTTTTTAACAAGATTAAGTACTCTAATAATACATTTCACCTACATTTATGTAAATTACACACTTCAGTCATTTTTCAAAATGGTCTTTTATCCTTAGAAAATCTAATAGGCTAATATTCTATGCTGTCTGAATGTATTTATTGTGTTCAGTAATCAGATGCTGGTATACTTGTCAAGTTTATTGCAGAAAATGTGCCAAAAAGGTTAACATTTGGCTTGTAATACATATGGCAGAATAATCCATAATGCATATTCAGTGGTCATTACTACAAACATCCTTCCAATCAAGAAATACTACACTGAGGTATCCCAGACACTGGCACATGACTACACTTGTTAACAGTTATCACTGGAAACTGAAAAATATGGTGCAAGTACCTCTTGGTAGGATTTATATCAGCATTTTGTGACAAAATCTTCATTTTCAAAGTTGTCGTCAACAAAAAAAATATTATGGTGTATACCTAAGTAATATCTGTAGGGCATATTCATTTAATATGCATTTATATGGACTGTTTTGCCTTTTACAAAGTGGCTACATGTCTAATACAGTAAATGAAGTAGATTAAGTAAATACAGCAGGTCAAAATTGAATATGAGGCCTATCATGTCTAATTTTCCCTGAAATTAGTGTGTAAACATTTGTTGCAAATGGCCCCAATTTTGTGACTTTCACCATCCCTCTGACACATTTCTAATAATGTATCATGAATTCAGTCACCATATCTTTACTAAGCCTCCACTTATCATATCTAAAATGCAAAATTTTACAGTTTTAGATTTTTTTGTTTCTCAAAAATTTAAATTTAAGTTTAATATTTAATTAAAAATGAAGTAAAATCTAATGATTGATTTTTTTTTTTCCTATAAATATTTCAAAATCTTTCCAAGACAACACTGTGCAGATAGAACATATGTAAAGAAAAAATAGCTGCTCATTGTATGAAGAAATTTCCAAAATTTGATAAAGTTATTACATTTTGAAGTTGGTGTCCCTCAAGTTTCCATTGCTAAAATTGGCCATGGCAAGGCACTGTGGTAGGTGTTTTAACACAGCCTCTGTATACTCTCAGTTTAAAGGTGACATACCGATACTTACCGAGCATTGCTTTAATATGTATATCATTGGAATGCATTAGTGTGGGCCAGTTTTTAGGGGAAAAAATGGACTGATAGGCCTCAGATTACAGTTATCTTCCCATTTGGTTGTCCAAAATCCGGAAGTTTCACCGCGCAAGTAGTCTGCTGTTTGACTGTGATTATTTCATGGCAGACAGCTATGAAGTGGCAAACTGTTTGACTGAAGTGACAGGGGATAGCATGTAGTTTGTAAACATGTGTAACTTGTTGACATTGAAGACTTGTTTGTGGTAATTCCGGCCCATGCAAAAGTAGTGCTTTTTGTGTAAAATGGGTGTACTCCGGCCTGGTTTAGAGGGTGTGTCTGTTTAAACCAATATGCTGGGAGAAAGAGAGCTGGACAACAGGGGTTGTCCTTTTCAGGGTATGTGTCCCCCATGCAGGCAAAGGTACATACAAAACTTCACGGGCCTGCTGATATTAATAAAAATGTTATAGCCACTAAGGCTATATAGAAACATATAGCGAAATTAATTGTGGTCTGAGGCCTGATATAGTTCACACATTACACCGGTTAAATGCTTGATTCTGATGAAAGTATTATAACCAGAGAGGTGAAATTACACAGACTGATTGTGCATACCACAAGGAATATGAAAACTAATTTATTTATTTTCTAAATATTTTATTAAATTAAAAAACATTTTTTTTTTGAATTTATTAAAAATTAAAATTAAAATTTTCAACTTTTAAATTTCAGTATCCTCCAAAATAGCATAAGATGACCTCTGATGTTACTACAGGTTGTTGCAATATTTTTTAACAGTTTTGAGCTAATAATTTGGTAAAAAAGAGCAAAAGTTGGATTTTGTTAGTCAATATTGAGATTTTAATTTTTTTTACATATTGAATTTTAATGAGTTTCTCAATTATTGCAATTGGACAGAAGATCTAAATATAATGAATATATCACTACTAAATGTAATTAAACACTTTAAATAAATAGTATACAGTTTTTAACAAGATTAAGTACTCTAATAATACATTTCACCTACATTTATGTAAATTACACACACTTCAGTCATTTTTCAAAAATGGTCTTTTATCCTTAGAAAATCTAATAGGCTAATATTCTATGCTGTCTGAATGTATTTATTGTGTTCAGTAATCAGATGCTGGTATACTTGTCAAGTTTATTGCAGAAAATGTGCCAAAAAGGTTAACATTTGGCTTGTAATACATATGGCAGAATAATCCATAATGCATATTCAGTGGTCATTACTACAAACATCCTTCCAATCAAGAAATACTACACTGAGGTATCCCAGACACTGGCACATGACTACACTTGTTAACAGTTATCACTGGAAACTGAAAAATATGGTGCAAGTACCTCTTGGTAGGATTTATATCAGCATTTTGTGACAAAATCTTCATTTTCAAAGTTGTCGTCAACAAAAAAAAATATTATGGTGTATACCTAAGTAATATCTGTAGGGCATATTCATTTAATATGCATTTATATGGACTGTTTTGCCTTTTACAAAGTGGCTACATGTCTAATACAGTAAATGAAGTAGATTAAGTAAATACAGCAGGTCAAAATTGAATATGAGGCCTATCATGTCTAATTTTCCCTGAAATTAGTGTGTAAACATTTGTTGCAAATGGCCCCAATTTTGTGACTTTCACCATCCCTCTGACACATTTCTAATAATGTATCATGAATTCAGTCACCATATCTTTACTAAGCCTCCACTTATCATATCTAAAATGCAAAATTTTACAGTTTTAGATTTTTTTGTTTCTCAAAAATTTAAATTTAAGTTTAATATTTAATTAAAAATGAAGTAAAATCTAATGATTGATTTTTTTTCCTATAAATATTTCAAAATCTTTCCAAGACAACACTGTGCAGATAGAACATATGTAGAAGAAAAAATAGCTGCTCATTGTATGAAGAAATTCCAAAATTTGATAAAGTTATTACATTTTGAAGTTGGTGTCCCTCAAGTTTCCATTGCTAAAATTGGCCATGGCAAGGCACTGTGGTAGGTGTTTTAACACAGCCTCTGTATACTCTCAGTTTAAAGGTGACATACCGATACTTACCGAGCATTGCTTTAATATGTATATCATTGGAATGCATTAGTGTGGGCCAGTTTTTAGGGGAAAAAATGGACTGATAGGCCTCAGATTACAGTTATCTTCCCATTTGGTTGTCCAAAATCCGGAAGTTTCACCGCGCAAGTAGTCTGCTGTTTGACTGTGATTATTTCATGGCAGACAGCTATGAAGTGGCAACTGTTTGACTGAAGTGACAGGGGATAGCATGTAGTTTGTAAACATGTGTAACTTGTTGACATTGAAGACTTGTTTGTGGTAATTCCGGCCCATGCAAAAGTAGTGCTTTTTGTGTAAAATGGGTGTACTCCGGCCTGGTTTAGAGGGTGTGTCTGTTTAAACCAATATGCTGGGAGAAAGAGCTGGACAACAGGGGTTGTCCTTTTCAGGGTATGTGTCCCCCATGCAGGCAAAGGTACATACAAAACTTCACGGGCCTGCTGATATTAATAAAAATGTTATAGCCACTAAGGCTATATAGAAACATATAGCGAAATTAATTGTGGTCTGAGGCCTGATATAGTTCACACATTACACCGGTTAAATGCTTGATTCTGATGAAAGTATTATAACCAGAGAGGTGAAATTACACAGACTGATTGTGCATACCACAAGGAATATGAAAACTAATTTATTTATTTTCTAAATATTTTATTAAATTAAAAAACATTTTTTTTGAATTTATTAAAATTAAAATTAAAATTTTCAACTTTTAAATTTCAGTATCCTCCAAAATAGCATAAGATGACCTCTGATGTTACTACAGGTTGTTGCAATATTTTTTAACAGTTTTGAGCTAATAATTTGGTAAAAAAGAGCAAAAGTTGGATTTTGTTAGTCAATATTGAGATTTTAATTTTTTTTTACATATTGAATTTTAATGAGTTTCTCAATTATTGCAATGGACAGAAGATCTAAATATAATGAATATATCACTACTAAATGTAATTAAACACTTTAAATAAATAGTATACAGTTTTTAACAAGATTAAGTACTCTAATAATACATTTCACCTACATTTATGTAAATTACACACTTCAGTCATTTTTCAAAAATGGTCTTTTTTATCCTTAGAAAATCTAATAGGCTAATATTCTATGCTGTCTGAATGTATTTATTGTGTTCAGTAATCAGATGCTGGTATACTTGTCAAGTTTATTGCAGAAAATGTGCCAAAAAGGTTAACATTTGGCTTGTAATACATATGGCAGAATAATCCATAATGCATATTCAGTGGTCATTACTACAAACATCCTTCCAATCAAGAAATACTACACTGAGGTATCCCAGACACTGGCACATGACTACACTTGTTAACAGTTATCACTGGAAACTGAAAAATATGGTGCAAGTACCTCTTGGTAGGATTTATATCAGCATTTTGTGACAAAATCTTCATTTTCAAAGTTGTCGTCAACAAAAAAAATATTATGGTGTATACCTAAGTAATATCTGTAGGGCATATTCATTTAATATGCATTTATATGGACTGTTTTGCCTTTTACAAAGTGGCTACATGTCTAATACAGTAAATGAAGTAGATTAAGTAAATACAGCAGGTCAAAATTGAATATGAGGCCTATCATGTCTAATTTTCCCTGAAATTAGTGTGTAAACATTTGTTGCAAATGGCCCCAATTTTGTGACTTTCACCATCCCTCTGACACATTTCTAATAATGTATCATGAATTCAGTCACCATATCTTTACTAAGCCTCCACTTATCATATCTAAAATGCAAAATTTTACAGTTTTAGATTTTTTTGTTTCTCAAAAATTTAAATTTAAGTTTAATATTTAATTAAAAAATGAAGTAAAATCTAATGATTGATTTTTTTTTTCCTATAAATTATTTCAAAATCTTTCCAAGACAACACTGTGCAGATAGAACATATGTAGAAGAAAAAATAGCTGCTCATTGTATGAAGAAATTCCAAAATTTTGATAAAGTTATTACATTTTGAAGTTGGTGTCCCTCAAGTTTTCCATTGCTAAAATTGGCCATGGCAAGGCACTGTGGTAGGTGTTTTTAACACAGCCTCTGTATACTCTCAGTTTAAAAGGTGACATACCGATACTTACCGAGCATTGCTTTAAATATGTATATCATTGGAATGCATTAGTGTGGGCCATTTTTTAGGGGAAAAAATGGACTGATAGGCCTCAGATTAGCACAGTTATCTTCCCATTTGGTTGTCCAAAATCCGGAAGTTTCACCGCGCAAGTAGTCTGCTGCTGTTTGACTGTGATTATTTCATGGCAGACAGCTATGAAGTGGCAACTGTTTGACTGAAGTGACAGGGGATAGCATGTAGTTTTGTAAACAGTGTGTAACTTGTTGACATTGAAGACTTTGTTTGTGGTAATTCCGGCCCATGCAAAAGTAGTGCTTTTGTGTAAAATGGGTGTACTCCGGCCTGGTTTAGAGGGTGTGTCTGTTTAAACCAATATGCTGGGAGAAAGAGCTGGACAACCAGGGGTTGTCCTTTTCAGGGTATGTGTCCCCCATGCAGGGCAAGGCAAAGGTACATACAAAACTTCACGGGCCTGCTGATATTAATAAAAATGTTATATAGCCACTAAGGCTATATAGAAACATATAGCGAAATTAATTGTGGTCTGAGGCCTGATATAGTTCACACATTACACCGGTTAAATGCTTGATTCTGATGAAAGTATTATAACCAGAGAGGTGAAATTACACAGACTGATTGTGCATACCACAAGGAATATGAAAACTAATTTATTTATTTTCTAAATATTTTTATTAAATTAAAAAACATTTTTTTTGAATTTATTAAAAATTAAAATTAAAATTTTCAACTTTTAAATTTCAGTATCCTCCAAAATAGCATAATGAATGACCTCTGATGTTACTACAGGTTGTTGCAATATTTTTTTAACAGTTTTGAGCTAATAATTTGGTAAAAAAGAGCAAAAGTTGGATTTTGTTAGTCATATTGAGATTTTAATTTTTTTTTTACATATTGAATTTTAATGAGTTTCTCAATTATTGCAATTGGACAGAAGATCTAAATATAATGAATATATCACTACTAAAATGTAATTTAAACACTTTAAATAAATAGTATACAGTTTTTTAACAGATTAAGTACTCTAATAATACATTTCACCTACATTTATGTAAATTACACACTTCAGTCATTTTTTCAAAAATGGTCTTTTATCCTTAGAAAATCTAATAGGCTAATATTCTATGCTGGTCTGAATGTATTTATTGTGTTTTTCAGTAATCAGATGCTGGTATACTTGTCAAGTTTTATTGCAGAAAATGTGCCAAAAAGGTTAACATTTGGCTTGTAATACATATGGCAGAATATCCATAATGCATATTCAGTGGTCATTACTACAAACATCCTTCCAATCAGAAATACTACACTGAGGTATCCCAGACACTGGCACATGACTACCACTTGTTAACAGTTATCACTGGAAACATGAAAAATATGGTGCAAGTACCCTCTTGGTAGGATTTATATCAGCATTTTGTGACAAAATCTTCATTTTTCAAAGTTGTTCGTCAACAAAAAAAATATTATGGTGTATACCTAAGTAATATCTGTAGGGGCATATTCAGATTAATATGCATTTATATGGACGTTTTTGCCTTTTACAAGTGGCTACTGGCGTCTAATTACAGTAAATGATGTAGATTATAAATACAGCAGGTCAAAATTGAAATATGAGGCCTATCATGTCTGAATTTTTCTCGAGAAATAAAAATTAGTGTGGAAACATTTGTTGCAATGGGCCCCAATTTTGTGACTTTCATCACCATCCCTCTGACACATTTCTAATAATGTATCATAGCAATTCAGTCACCATATCTTTACTAAGTACCTCCACTTATCTATCTAAAATGCAAAATTTTACAGTTTTAGACAAGTTTTTTTGGTTTTTCTCAAAATTTAAACTTTAAGTTTAAGATTTAATTACAAATGAAGTAAATCTAATGATTTGATTGTTTTTCCTATAAAAATATTTTCAAATCTTTCCAATACACACGGTGTGCAGATAGAACATATGTAGAAGAAAAAATAGCTGCTCATTGTATGGAAGAAATTCCAAAATTTGATAAAGTATTACTTTTTTGAAGTTGGTGTCCCTCCAGTTTCCCTTGCTAAAATGGCTCCTGGCAAGGCACTGTGGTAGGTGTTTTAACCAGCCTCTGTATACTCTCAGTTTAAGGTGACATACCGATAACTTACCGAGCATTGCTTTCAATGTTACCATTGGAATGCATATTGGTGGGCCATTTTTTAGGGGAAAAAATTGACTGAATAGGCCTCAAGTAGTCTGCTGTTTGCTGTGATTTTTCATGGCGACACTATGAAGGGCCTGTTTTGACTGAAGTGCGGGGGATGCATTAGTTGTAAACTGGTACTTTGACATTAAACCTTTTGTTTTTGGGTAATTCCGCCCATCAAAAGTAGTGCTTTTTGTGGGGAAAATGGGGTGACCCGGCCTGGTTTAAGGGTGTGTCCTGTTTAACAATCTGGGGAGAAAGAGCTGGCAACAGGGGTTGTCCTTTTCAGGGTTGTCCCCCTGCAGGCCCAGGTACATACAAACTTACGGGCCTGCGATATTAATAAAATGTTAGCCATAAGGCTATATAAAACATTACAAATTAATTTGGGTCTAGGCCTATATATTTTCCCACATTACCCGGTTAAATCTTGTTCTGATGAAAGTATTAAACCAGAGAGGTGAATTACACAACTGATTGTCTCCCACAAGGAATTGAAAACAATTTATTTATTTTTCTAAATATTTTATTAATTAAAAAAC
>NW_024535132.1:0-14332 GCF_016097555.1 Gigantopelta aegis
TGTTGGGAGGCCATCTTAAAACAAAATAAGTGCCTATTTTATTCCTATGATATACACATTGTCTTATTTTCCTGTATTATTATCTTTTCAATGGTTTTCTATTTCCATATTTAGTTTTTTGAGATGGCTCACTCACTTGACACCCTGCATTCTCTATTTTGGGACATTTACCGTTATACAAAATTCCTATTTTCTTCTTATTTTGTGGCAAAATTCCTATTTTAACCCTATTTTCAGGCAACAAAAATTCCTATTTTCCTATTTTTTTGACCCACTGCCTCACTTGACGGCCTGCAACTACAAACATTAGGATGACCAGAAACACATTAAGTTATCCACATTAAGTTATCCACAAACACAAATGTACAAAACTACATGTAGCAAACAGGAAAAATGTATTTAATATGTATTTAAAGTTGTGAAAAGGCTCAATTTAACTGTTAATGGGAAACAATGACAGCAAACTCAGAAGAGTCTCTTTAACAGGTCAAACTAGTAAGCATGCCAGTGTTGTAAAGTTTACCACTGTTTCTTGGGACTCTAACAAAAGGACTGTTCCTTTGAACAGTCTTCATTGTAAAAATACTGGGAAAAAACTTGCCTGGCGAAAAACTACCACTTACAAAATATAGCTTCCTGTTGCATGTTTCTCAATATCTTTACCAGTTGATGGTATTGCCTTGCATGACATGTTGGATCCAACATAACCTGAGACTTTAAAGGGACATTCCTGAGTTTGCTGCAATTTTTAAGATGTTATCGACTAACAGAGACTTTTTAACAATTGTAATTACATATCAAACATATTGTTTTGCATAAAATATTAGTGGCTGTACATTAAACATGTTTCTGATCGTTCTAATACATGTATTTGTACTAGGTTAAATTCCATTTTATTTCCTAAAATAAGTTTTTTCGTACATACAAAATTACTTGAAGACAAAATCCAGTTTGGGCTTCTTACAAATATTAAGACGACCAGAAACACACTGAATATACAGACATTGATATTCTAAACAGGAATATATATTTAATATGCAAGTTTAATCGTAGAACTATTTTATTAGTCAGAAACATCTTACAATGCAGCTAACTCAGGAATGTTCCTTTAATTCATTAGGCATAACTAGTTAGTTGCAGCCCCATACTTCTTAACTATTAGTGTTTGTCCTGTGCAACTAAATAGTTGATTTGAAGATTGCATATACCAAGCAAATTTTCATGTATGTTCTAGCTGTCACATCCAACTGTGAGGCATTAGTTGAGGAATTTGATGAAAACCAGTGCTTTAACCCATTGACCATATCGAGGTATTGATACAGCAGACTAGATAATGAAAGTGATTAAACTGAAGCTATACATCTCACTGTTGGCTATATATTGTGCTGTGCATGTTGGAACTTTTCAGATTCTATAATAGTGGGTTATACACTTGTCATACTTTGGTCATATACGTGGCATACTTTGGTCAGTACTGAATTTATTTTAAATTTAAATCTGTTCTGTATTTTTCAGTATCTAACAATTTGAGATTTTAATTCAAGAAGATAATTACATGTATATCATGCATAAATTTTGATTTGGTATGCACATTTGTTGCTCAAAGATGTTCTTTTGGGTGTAATTTTTATGTAATGACCATTAAAACAAATAAATACAGTACATTTAGTTGATTTGGTCATTTAGCATATAATAAAAGTCATTTTTTTCACAAGATGTTTCATTATTTCTAATGTAACGATATCTAAAACTTCCTTGTTGGCACCATTGACTTCAAGATGTAGAGAATTTACTGTATATTACATGCATTTGAGTTTTATGACCATTACATTGAGAACAACTGTTACTAGTTCATCTATATAAGTTATTCGTTATTAATATAAACTTTCAGTTGTTATGTTTTCATTGGTTTCAGTGATGGAAGACAATGACTTGTATTTCTTAGGTGGTGATGCAAAGAAACCAGAATTGCCAGGTATGTATATTTGTCCTGTTTAGATCGATCCCTCTTATACAAATTAATATAAGAAATATATTATTTGTTTTTAATCTAAAAAAACATTGATAATTTGTTTATAATTTGTGCAGTTATTTTATATTAAATAATATTGGTCTTATCACAGTGCCATAGGGGGTGAGATGTAGCCCAGTGGCAAAGCACTCACTTGATGTGCGGTCAATGTGGGATCAATCCCCATTGAAGGGCCCATTCGGCTATTTCTTGTTCCAGCCAGTGCACTACGACTGGTATATCAAAGGCTGTGGTATGTGCTATCCTGTTTGTGGGATGATGCATATAAAATATCCCTTGCTACTAATGAAAAAGGTAGCAGGTTTCCACTCTCAGAATTACCAAATGTTTGACATTCAATAGCCGATGATTAATAAATCAATGTGCTCTAGTGGTGTTGTTAAACCACTAAACAAACACAGTTCCATAATTGTTTTATTACTTCAATCAATTTAATTGCACAAATTATATACAAACAATAAAGCACTATGCAATATTCTAGCAAGCAAAAGTATTTTGCACTATATAATGGTCGATCAAATCAATACCGCTTATTAGTCAATGCTAAAGGTATCTTTATCCACGGGGAACCTCTTGCCAGGTACAAAGATTGTGGCCCTTTCTTTGTACAAGATGTTAGTCATGTCTTTTCTTTCCCATCCATCCAACTGTGGTGAAGATGGATTGTCGTTCTGTGCCTAACGTGTTGATCGAGGACTTGGAAATGATGGAGCAGTTGTCCAAACTTCTTTTCGAGGTCAATAACCATTTGAGCACTTTTCTTTTTGGTTTCGATAAGGTTATGGAGAGCTTTCCCCTGATGGCAATGGGTTGTCTGGTGGTGGCTTTTAAAGCTGTCTTGACAGCTATGACTGAATAACCTTGTGTTGCAACATCATCATTTCATGTCTGGGTTGAGAGCATCTGGTGTTGAGAAAACATATTTTCGCAGCCGTTTGTTGAGGGCTGTTGAGTCACATTTCCAGCACATCAGCACCTTCTTCCAAGAAACGTGCCTTTCTTGAGGGGTTCCAGATTCCTATGGTTTCATGCTGCCACCAAGGGCAAGGCACCTAAAGGTGTGAGGGTGTTTCGGCAACTGTTAACGGAGATATCATTAGCAGAAGGTACATGTAGGTTATGTAATTTTGATAACTCTGCAAGGTTTCTGCCAGAGGATAAAAATGGCGCCATACCCAAATATTTTGGCAGAAATATTTTTCAAAGTTAACTTTTTGACAAAATTAATTACTCTTATCATTACTGTATGATTTTCTTAACCCTAACCCTAAACTTAACCCAGTTTCTTTCTGGCAGAGGCCCCCCATACCCCCTGTTGACTGTGTTTGCATTTAATTCCATAGTGCCATACCCAAAAATTTCTTTCTGGTAGAAATATTGAACAGTGGAGCGATCTGCCAGACCTGAACCAATGGGTACTGTCGGTCATCTGGGAGGGGTACAAGATACCTTTTTTAGTCGGCTCCCCCCTCACTTCATCTCTATAGACGCCATTAATGCTGCCTGTTGACATGTGTGTTCTGGTGGAGAAGATGATTGCTGGTGAATTTGGACTCCCTAGGATTTTTCTCCCATTTGTTTTTCACCCAGAAAAAAAATGGAGAATGAAGACCGATTCTTAATTTCAAGCTGCTGAATTCTTCTATGGCCATAAAAATGGAGATTTTTTTCAGTCTGTCTCGACTTTAGTTCAGGTTGGGGAGTGGTCTTATTTACCTGCATGTCCCGATTCACAGGGATTTTTGAAAGTTCGAGTGCTAGCTGCCATTCAGTTTGACCAGGAGTCCTCACACCTTCACTGTCATAGTTAAGGCTGTGGTAGGTCATTCAAATGCACAATTATCTGGACGACTGGTGTCAGTTTGGTTATAGACATGATTCTTCAATTGGGATTCATTCACAATTGGTGAAGACTAAGGTTTTCACATATCTCACAGTTGTCTTCAAGCTTGTAGTGGCGTTCGTTCGACCAACAGATGCACACCTCTGCAATTTCAACATGTTATCCAGGAGCAAAAAATATCTCAAATCGTTGACTGCGCTGAATATGTGGTTCAGACGGTTCAAAAGCCCACTCCAGTGGGATCTTGCTGTCCTGCCTTTGGGACAGTTGGGATATGCTGATTCTGTTGGGGCCTTGGTGTGTACAGCTGATCCAAAAGTGTGTGGATGACAAGTGTTTGTTCCAGGTAGTTCCCTTACAACATGTTGCTCCAGAGTTGGTTCTGTTCACTGATGCTTCCCTCGAGGGGTTCATTGTGCATCTTTTGGATCAACATCTGAAAGGTGTGTGGACTGCCTCTGAGAGCGCTTGCCTTCAGTTTCAGAGCATTATTCACAGAAGTTGTTCCATCAAGGTTATGATGTCATGAGGGCATTAAAGCTGTTTTATGGTAAACTTTTGGAAGCTATATATATATCTAGTAAATATGATGCATCATTGACCAAAATGATGGCTTATGTTATTCCATAGTTTGAACTTGTGCTTACTTTTTGATCTCTTCAGTGAAACATTTGCCCATATTGTTTCATTGTTTTAGTTGAAGTGACAGCTGTGATGGCAGTACTCATGACGGGTGCCACCACCGGGGAAGGGTATGCTCACCTTTAGCGAACATCTGATATCAACACTGGTTTGACAGTGATTCATGAGTGCATGCATGTCATCATGGCTGTACTTACTCTAATGAGCTGTCTGCATGGTGGTAGTTTTGATTTTGTAAACTAGTCTGGGAGTGGCTGTCCTCTTTTTGGCAGTGCAAGAATGATGAAATCTCCAGTAGAGGATAACCATAGACAAGCCACTAGATAGAGATTCATAGAATCATCCACTATTTTACCAAACTCCCAATCAATTCTGGATTGTTCAGAGATACATGTATGACCCTGGTATGTTACTGTTTTTGTCATTCAGATTTGTTGAGGTCTGACAACACGTCAGTTGTCGCATGGCTCAATCGGTGGAAAGGCACCAAATTCAAGTCACTAAGTTGCAGGGCCTTGGAGATCCTGGACTTAGGTAACCGTTAGTAAATTTAACACCTACCATGGTTAGCAAAATGGTATGCGACAATTTAATTTCATGAAAGTCTTGTTAGTTAAAGGTATTAAACATTCAAACTGTTGTGTTTTTTCAGTATTAGAGGACAATGAGTTGTACTACACACATCGAGGTGATGGTGCAAAGAAACAAGAGGAATCAGGTCTGTATTTTTTATCAGGGGAAAAAAAATGCTTATAATTATATAAATAAACCTCCACTCATATATTTTTATGTATACGTTATAGTTTGAGTTTCTCTTCTAAATCGGGTTTTTTCCCAAGTGCTTGTGTTTTGTTCTCGAAAATTACCTTATTCATGGAAGTAACGGTTACATTTGCAGACCTGTCAACCCTCCCGGATTCCGCGGGAGTCTCCCGGTATTTGATCAAATCTCCTTTCTCCTTGTCAAAATAACAGAAGGGAAGTAACTCTGCCTTTTTTTCTCATTCGGAAAATGTCGACTACTTTCGGTTTCTGAGAATGTAACAGGCAGAATTGTCCTGACTGTTTAACCTTTGCCGAAGTGAGAATTGTGGGATAGCCTATTTATATTGTTAAAAAAGCACATGGAGTTTATAAAATGACGTGTTATTATGTTTGTTGTCATCGTAATGGCTATGAAGCGTGTTGCCGCTAATTCAACAGGCTGTGTATTGACATTCAGTGTTGCCATATAAAAAAAAAAAAACTATCCAATTTAGTTCTAATAACACCTCTGAATTGTAAAATGTCTTCCCACTGGATTACATAATGCAACTATGACGAATCTGCACTGCCAGACTCCGAGTTGACAGCGATACACACGATGCATGTTAAAATCACATGTCACAGCAAGATAACGAAAAGACCAGTTAGCTGTATAAACATACTTGTGTCAGTTAATTTTGTATGTTTGTGCGTAAAATGTTGGTTATAAGGGTACACTTCAAGAAATTATTTTTGTACAATTAAAAAAATTTGTGTTTCACATTGACATAAAGTTACTCACGGAAATGGGTATAATTCCGGTATATTTCACACGATGTCCGTAATGAGGTTTTACTTATGATTAATGAAAATACAATGTTTATTGCATCATTATAATGATTTTAAATAAGTACCACGCCACCGTTCCTCATTATAGTAAAAACTGAATATTAATTTATAAGATTTATATAAATTTGTCTTTGGTACTTAGGTACACTAACCACAAATGATAATGTAACGCAACCTGTAAGGTTGTAAGTGTAATACCGTAAATGTACTAATTAAATTTTTTATTTCTTGTTCATGTTCTTAACATTTTTGGATAAAAAATTTTTTTTTTTTAAATATGTATTAAATCATAATAATATTTAAACTTAAAAAAATTAACACACACCTCCTGCTTTCTCTTGACTAAAGGTTGACAGGTCTGCATTTGTCATGTTAATACATTACATGTAACTTAAAAATTACACAGTTTTTAAAAGATTTATTTATTGTTGATGAGTCTGACCAGGCAGTAAGATATTATGTTAAAATATCTTATCATATATCCTTTGAAGTCCATATTTCATAAATAGTATATTTTTATTATTATTACAAGATTGTCTTATTAACCAACCAGGTACATTTTTTAATTTCAAACAAAAACTTTTAAAAGAAATTAAATTGGTATTGGAATTTGACCAACTTTGTGAAAACGGAAATGTCGTTCACCCTGGTTATTGTAAGAAGATCCTAAGTGATGTCGTGGACATTGAAAATTTTCTATATTTTTACAATGCTTAGCACATTAAAATAAAAACTATGCAGTCTGCTTATACCATGACTTCTGTCAAAATAGTTTGTTGTTCTATAATTGAGCAGACATCTCTGTTTTCATGTTGGTATGTCTTTATTTTTCATTAGACTTTTGGACACTTGTCTTATTGTCACTTTTCCTGGGGTCTAGGTTATACTGTCGAAGAAAGCAGTGCTTCTAGAAATTTCTAAAAATCCATTAGCCATGGGATCAGTGATTTTTAAAATCCACGAGCCTAGGTTAAAACTCTTACTAGCCTAGGTTAAAAGTCTACACCCCTATATGTCACCACAAGAAAGTACAGAGCAGGTTCATTTTGCATGGTGCGTCGGGTTTCTTTGTGTAGCATTGGTACTGGTTAACAACTTGTAAGTTCCCCTACTTTTGTTTACGAGTATATATATATATGATTTTGTTTTAATTATTATTAATATATAAGTTTGATCCTCAAAAAGATTTGTGCGATTGGGAAAATTTTGAAAACTAGAAATTCTACAAATAAAATTCACCGTGACAGAATGATGGAAATACATGGTCAAAAGTGTTAATGCCAGCTCGTGTTGCCCCAATGTTGAGAATCTGTGCATAAAATATCGTTTACTGAGGCCGGTAGGAATTTATCTGGAGTGTGGGACACAATTCTAGTTGGGGGGTGGTGGGGTGGGGCCACAGCCATATTTGTAACTTTACATAGAGTACGTAAAATCAACCAATACATTTCCGTCACTGAGTTCCTACGGGCCTGTTATATAGCAGGATTTAAAACAAAATATGTTAGGATTATCCAATATTTGATATTTGATAAAGAATAATTAATAAATTAATGTGCTCTAGTGGTGGCATTAATTAAAATATTGATGGTGATATGGTTAGATTTATTATCAGATTAGATGTGGGTGTGTGTGTGTCTGTGTGTGTGTGTGTGTGTGGGTGGTGTGTGGGTGTGTGCGTGGGGGGTTGTCTGTGTGTGTGTGTGCGTGGGTGGGTCTGTAGGTGGGTGGGGGTGGTTGGGTGGGTGTAGCAGGTAAATGTATTTTTCATTTGTCAACTTGGTTCCTGGATATGGCTAGCTTGAGACGCCTCCAGCCCTCGCCTTATTGCTATTGATATGTAGGGAAACTATGTAATGCTTTGGTCGTGAGCTACTGTGTCTGAAATACAATTTCTTTTTACATCTGTTGCCACAGATCTTTAGTTTGATTATTCTTGAGACCATGCAGTCATGGCATTAAACTTAAATTTACATGTTGTTAATCAGTACCAATGCTACACAAAGAAACGAGATGCATCACCACAAGAAAATACAGCGTAGTAATAATAAACATTCAATAAACATTCAATCAAAAAAGAAAAGAAAAAAACATTTCATCAGGGCAAAAATTGTATGCAATCTTATTTTATCTAGTACCATTGTGTCAAGTAGCTTGTGCCTAAAACATGTGCATGTATGCATGGGTATCTGTAAAAAAAAAACAGCACTCAAATTATGTGCTGAACTAGGGTAGTCACACATGTAGACGCTACCCGTTATTTCTGAAATTAGCAGGTTTACCTCAATTTTTTTCCAATTCACTTTAAGGGTGAGGGGCGGATGTATTTATATCCACAGGGTTAAAAATTAACATAAAAACCATGGTCGCCAGCAGGGCCAGTTGCAGAAAAAATCTTAGTGCCCCTTCTCAAATTCAGCTAGCCCTCCAATTGAAGTTGAAATTGAACATTAGAATGTCAAATAATAAGTCCATTTGTATCAAAAGGAAACTGATAATAAATAAATGAATAAAGTTGAAATAACATGTTTTGAAAAAAGAAATCCATTATTAAAAAAACCACATTCTGTACAAAATACTATTAAATTATATACAAATTAAATATCACTTATAATACAGAGATGGAAACAAAATGCTAGAACAGCCAAGTCATGCAGCTTGACTTGCATTGTCTATGAAGTAAAATATACAAAAAGAACTAAAGGTAGAACTGCAAGTGCTTTAGTAAATTAGTCTGGGAGTGGCAGTCCTCTTTATGGCAATGCAAGAGGTATGAAATTTCCAGTAAAGAATTTCTCCTGGAGTGGCTGTCTTGTAGACGAGGCACTAGATAGACATCCATGGAATCATCCACTATTTGGTAAATGCTCATTCGACTGCATTGTGCAGAGATATTGCCCTGGTCATATATTACAGTTTTGTCAAAGGATTGCCTTTGATTTTCCATCAATTGCTTTAAAACATGTATCAGAAAAGAAGATTTAACATATGCAATTTGATGATAATTTGTAAAGAATTTTCTTTTTAATTTGGACTATTAATTTTCATCAAGTTTTTTAGTTTGAGATGGTATGGGTTTGAAACTTAATAAATTAATACCTGTATGTGTTTACATGAATTTTATATTTATTTATTATGAAGCAAAATAAATCTGTGAAAAAAAAAAAATCAAAACAAACATTTTACCAAAATATACGATGTACTTTTTTTAATCATATTACAAAGCATAAAAGCGTATTTATCGTTTATTATAGTAATCTTTGGACGGTTATTGCATCATGTGAGACTTGGATTTCAAGACGTTAGATCTGAACTGTTCTTATTTCATGTTCTGTATCTTCAGCTGTTAAATCGGTAGTTCGCACCAGCACAGACGAGGTGTGTTTTGTCACATTCGATTCTGTTTCAGTGAGGTTCAGGGCCATCAGGCGACTGCTAATTTTCAACCCTAGCTGTATACGTGGTGTTCATGTATATGTCAGTTGATATGCTGCAGGTAGGAGTTTTAGCCACATATGCTACTATGGTCATCTATAGGATTTGATTTGGTGGTATACACCCTATATGATGACCTTTTCTTAGTAGTTTCAGGAAAGAATGATGTACAAGATGGCGTACAGCCAAGTACAAGTGCTGGGGTATCATCTAAAAACCCAGAGAGTCTGTATGCATCTGTGATGAAGAATGCCAACACTAGTGAAGACCGGAGAAGCAACAAGAAGGAACCAAAGGAGAAAGAAACAAAGAAACCTCAGGGTGAATAATAATGTCTAAAATTGTATATTGAAACTGTTAGGAATAACTTGGTACATTGCAATAATTTACTTTAAAGGTTATTTTTGACAACATAACCTTAAATGATCGATCCAGTATTATTATTTGCTGTATTTACCAGCGACATGCATGTAACTATATATGTGACAAATCTTTTCTGTAATTTTTTACATATTATTAGAGCATATATTATCCTCTGATAATATGGTTTCTGTAACAATTAAGCAAAAACATGTACTGTCATGTTTTGTTTAATAGATTGGATACTGAATGATCCCTACTTAAAAACAAGCAACTTCTGTGTCTCAGTCCTCTGTTTATTCTTGCACCCAGTATTAACCCTTATCCTGCCACATTCTTTTTGCTAAATTTAAAGACTTTTCACCTGTTCTACATTTGTAGTAATTTTATTAAAATCCATGGGCATTTTAACATGAAATTACACCCATATATACCATAATGATCCATCTACGTAATGATAGCATTTTGTAGATGGTTATTTTATTTATGTTACCATGGCAACAGCTGCAAATTTCAATATACAATTTTGTCATTAATAATTAAGAAAACATGAATAAAACACTACTTTTTTTTTTATATTTAAGTGTATGCTGTGATTTATTAAGCATAGTGATTGATTTAAAGAAAAAATTAAGCAGACTGCCATTTTTTTCAGAATAATAGGGTGCAATGCACATACTGTCATCAACGCTTTTTTGTAAATTATGAAGATAATGTCCAACATCAACTATTATACATTTTTAGTAATATTATTAAAATCAGTTGACATTTCAGCATGAAATTATACACATATATACTAAGAATATCCATCTACGTAAAAAGGTAACATTTTATAGTCAGTTATATTATTTATGTTACCATGGCAACAGCTGCAAATTTCAATATACCATATTTTCATTAATAATTATGAAAACTTTAATTTTTTCTTTTAATTTAAGTCTATGCTGTGATATATTAACCATACTGCTTGATGTAAAGAAAAAATTAAGTTGACAACCACGTTTTTTCTGACAAATAGGGTCAGATGCGCATTCGGCTATCAACACATTTTTGTAAATTATGAACATAATTTCCAACATTAACTATTATACATTTCTGGTAATATTATTAAAATCAGTTCACATTTCAGCATGAAATTACACACATATATACTAAGAATATCCACCTACGTAAGGCTAAGATTTTATAGTAAGTTATATTATTTATGTTACCATGGCAACACCTGCAAATTTCAATATACCATATTTTCATTAATAATTATGAAAACTTTAATTAAAAACTAATATTTTGCTTTTAATTTAAGTCTATGGTGTGATCTATTAACCATACTACTCGATTTAGAATAAGAATTAAGTAGACAGCCAATTTTATTTTTGAATAATAGGGTCAAATGCACATACTACCATCAACGCATTTTTGTAACTTGTGGACATTGTGTCCAACATTACCTAGACACTAAAAATATGTATACTATCTCTATTACTTTATATATCTTTGTCAAATGACACAAGATTTTAAAAAAGGTATATGCCCTTTCACTTTCTGTCATTTTCAAATGAACATAATTAATCCTGTTACCATGGTAACCAATGCAAAAAGAGGAACCGTTTCCCATATGAAATGTTTTAAATGAATTTATTTGAATACAAATCACTGTATAATGATGTAATAATAAGCTCCCAGCTGTTTACAAGAGATGGGTGAAAATTGTGAATTCTGTTACCACGGTAACCAATGCAAAACAGAAAATTTCAAAAAAAAATTCATTTTCAAGGACTGAGAAAAAACAACAATGTATAGTGACATAATTGTACTATGCCTGTAGAAAAGATATATGAAGCTTATTAATTCTGTTACCATGGTAACCAGTTCAAAACTATATGTTACCATGGTACCCAGATCGAAACTGTTACCATGGTAACCAATGCAAACTATTGGAAAACTGGAAACTATTTGCTGTATGCATGCAACTTTTGGGTCATACGGTCAAAAGTAAAGGACACCAGTAATCAATAATTTGAGGGTACTTGAAAACTCCACATCATAACTGCCGCAACTAGGTGGTTATGGGGTTTGGAATCTTTTGAAATTGGACACTGTATTTCATGTACACACTTTAAGCAGCAGCTATCTTACTATAATCATTCTAAAAATTATTAAAACGTATCCATTAATTACCAAGATTTTAGGGTACATAATTTTACCCTTCATACCCTCTGGCAGAAACCCTGGACACTGATATTAGAATAATAGAAATAGTAAAAAGGATTTTATGCATTTCCGTAATTTATTGTGACACAAGATACTTGCCATAGTGCTTCACACATGCACAATTGTAAAAAAAAAGAGAAAAATGTCCATTCATCTAAAAAATGTTTTAAACCCAAAGAAACAAACATCAACATGTGAGCCCTAATTAAAATTTAATATGTACCATATACATAATGTGTATCCAGTGTTGAACACTTATGCATGATACAAAATAGATCTAAACGGTCACCTGAGTAAATTGCTGACCACAACTACCAAACACATGGAGTGCGGAGCACCCATTTTCCTAGGGGGATTAAAATGACCAAATTCATGGTTTTGGGTTTTCCATGGGTGAGAGCAACTATCAAATAAATTTGGTTGGAAATGATCTAGTATTTCTGAAAACATAATAGTTTAAATGCATTTGTCTATATGATAGATGGTTTAATGAATTTGTCTCCTACCTGGGGGGGGGGGGGGGGGGGGGGGGGGCAGGGGACACGACATTAACGAAATTCGCAAAACTGATATTTGTATAGTATTCCTGGACATGATAATTGGCTTAATTTCCCCTATTTGTGCCCCACCTTTAGGAGAGGGGTAGAATGACCAAATTCACAAGGAAATGGGTCACGAATATGCAATTTCTATACTCTTCAAAAAAAGAAACGCAAAAGGGAACAAATGGGTTATAACTCCGATTTTATGTTTCCTACCGGTTCATGCTTTGTGAATATAAGGTCATTGCATGTCCCAAACACATTCCCACGGTTACATTCGATAAAACGCAGCTACTGTACAATAAAGTTCCAAAATGTGAATATTCGCAAAAACGCAGCCACGTGCAAACCATGTCACCACTGCACGTGCGTTGTCTGCACGTGCAACATGAACACCGACAGTATAAAAGTGCAGGGTGTTCGCTTGCCTGGCCTCTGTATCTGGCCGACAGTTGACAATCCAGGACATGCCACGTCTCAGTGAACCGCAGAGAAACAATGCCATCGGCCGACTAGACGCAGGCGAATCCAGAACGGCCGTTGCCAGGGCATTCCATGTGTCCCCAAGCACCATCTCCAGACTGTGGGACCGTTACCAGCAACATGGATCAACACGTGACCTCCCTAGATCCGGTCGACCACGGGTCACTACCGCTACATCCGGGTACGCCACCTTCGGGAATGATTGACTACTGCCACCTCCACAGCCGCAGCAATACCAGGTTTGCGCAGGATATCCGACCAAACCGTACGGAACCGCCTACGTGAGGTAGGAATTCGTGCCAGACGTCCAGTTCGAGGTGTCATCTTAACACCACAACACCGTCGACTCCGACTGCAGTGGTGCCAGATTCATCGACAATGGCCTCAACTGCGATGGAGACAGGTGTGGTTCAGTGACGAGTCCCGATTTCTGCTCCGACGTCATGATGGAAGATGTCGCGTGTATAGGCGTCGTGGTGAACGTTATGCGGCAAACTGCGTGCAGGAAGTGGACAGATTCGGCGGGGGTAGTGTCATGGTGTGGGCAGCCATCTCACACACTGGCAGAACTGACCTGGTCCACGTGCAGGGCAACCTGAATGCACAGGGCTACATTGACCAGATCCTCCGGCCACACATCGTTCCAGTTATGGCCAACGCCAACGCAGTGTTCCAACATGACAACGCCAGGCCTCACACAGCACGTCTCACAACGGCTTTCCTACAGAACAACAACATTAATGTCCTTCCTTGGCCATCGACATCACCGGATTTGAACCCATTTGAGCATCTATGGGACGAGTTGGACCGACAGCGACAACCACAGCCCCAGACCCTGCCCGAGCTGGCAGCAGCCTTGCAGGCCGAGTGGGCCACCATACCCCCAGGACGTCATCCTTACTCTGGTTGCTTCAATGGGCAGGCGGTGCCATTCGTTGTCACACCGCGGAGGTCCACCCTGTAATTGACTCCAGATGACCTGACTTGGTGGTGTGTCCTATCACTTACTCACAATGGACTAGAGTGAATTGTGAACATCCTTCAACATTTGGTTATTTCGGACCTCCCATTCAATAATTAAATCAATTCTCCAAATTTTTGTTACGACAATGTGGTTTTTGCGTTTTCTTTCCTTTTGAAGAGTATATTAACTTTGTGATCTCCCTCCCCCCTAAGGGACCTTCAAAGTTT
>NW_024535133.1:0-15245 GCF_016097555.1 Gigantopelta aegis
TGGTACACTGAATGGAATTATTTTCTATGCACAGGGCTTCTGCAAATTGTGGAGGAATAGAGTTGTTGCGATCATACCTGGAAGCAATTTCGTCATTAGAAGTATTTCAAAATTCTCTTTTTTTTTGTTTTTCATCATTGAATATAGGACTTGGATTTCCTCTATGCTTTTACAATGAATGACAGAGTTATGGAAAGCTGGTTTCAGTTTACTATTTCCATTTTATCTCCTGACAATTAGTTGTTGTCCTCATTATACTCAGTCATTTTTCTGTCAGGCTTTCCAATAGAGTAGCATACTCCTCAGTCCAAGTACTCGTTACTGTTATATATCTCTCCTTTTCAAAATTGTTGCTAGCAATAATTGATGTCTTCACATCAGCTTATGTTTATACTGAAAATACCAATTTTAAAGTTTGGTATTGGGATGGTTCAGTAAAATATGGTATAAATTCACATCTCATTTTAATGATCATCACATTACTAGTTGTTATCCCTCTGTTACTACCCTATGTCCTTCTGCTCATCTTTGCTAGACCAATACGACGTACAAGAGTAAACGAATATGTCCGACCTCTACTAGAAGCTATCCATGCTCCATATAAGGAAGGAAAGGAGTACTGGTTTGTAGCTCGACTGTTTTTGTTAGTGAGTATTTGTATTGTTTATACATACTACAGAGCAGTAAATTATTTAAAAATATATGTGGTAACAAACACCAATTATGACATTATTCTTAATTTTACAAGCTTTCTTTAAACCATTCAAGAACACACTAGTCAGTATACTGGATTGCTCATTAATGTTTAACTTGATCTTTATGTATATGACAACGTGGTTTTTTTCTTTATAATCGTCAAAGGTGCGATAATTGAAATAATGATGTTCATTTCAGTTAGCATTACCTTCTTGGCTTTCTTGTTGGTTCTCTTCTACCATGTTCTTTGGGTTAAAGGGAAGGTGCCCTTAATAGAAGGATTCTTCAATGCTATATACTGTAAAATGAAAAGACCAGTTGTTCACAGGCGACAACATTCTCAAAGTCATAGTTTATTGTATGATGGCAGTGATTCTTTCTATGGTTCATGTCAAATCAGAGAGCCATTACTTAATTCTCTTTCTTAAGGGAAGAAGAGGCAAAGCAGTAATTTTCACAAATGTTTAGAATTCTGTTATTAGGTCTTAGATTGTTTACTTGTTTATTTTATCATGTGTATTTATGACTAGATTTATTGATGTCAAGGGGATTATATTAACTATATAGTTATCTTTGTTTGCTTGGTAGTGTTTTTTTTGTCGACAATAATGTTTTGAGTGTTACAAGTTTCATTTTATACTGACAATAAACATCATAGTAATTTATTGGCAAGCATAAAATTTTATGAGCCACAGCGATTTACAAAAACCTTGATAAAAATGAAATAACTATTTGTTATGATAACAAGATTTGGTAACTTTCCTAATTTGTTCAATTCACCATATTTGAGCTCTCAATGATAAGATATCCCCCTATAAGATATTAATAGATTTTTATAGATACCACACGGATAGGGATATGATATATAAATATATATATATATATATATATATATATATATATAGAACAGAATTAAAGGACAAAAGAACAGGGCTCTCGCTGTGTTGCTGTTACTCCGAGTTTCACGCGTTATGCGATCATCAGACAGCTGATGATTGCATAACGTGTGAAACTTGAAAGAGTAACAGCAACACAGCGTGAGCCTGTTTCTTTTGTCCTTTAATTCTGTTCTAACCCGCTCTGTCTAAACGACATCGAGCACTCTTCAACAGACTCAGAGATACTATATATATATATATATATATATATATATATATATATATATATATAGTAACAAAGTACTAATGTGTGACTTTAATGGATTTTATGTGCATACATAGTGGTTGGGTCTGTTCTATTTAGCAAAAATAAGTGAAATAATTACTGATATGACAGCAAGATTTTTGTGAATATCCTGATTTACCCAAGTCACCATATTTAAGCAACAAATCATTAAACTGATCCATGTCCAGCCATTATATTATCGTTCATTGATGTTTTACATGTACACATTTGTCTATTACAGATCTAGAACATCTGTTATTGATGGACAGTATTATGTTTTCATAACCTTCATTTCTGTTTACTTTCGATTTTCTTTGTTCGTTGTAACTTTTTACTCATGATATGCTATAGTCATGTAGGGTGTTCATTATTATATGTGGCTATTGAAAGTGACAAAGAAGTGTGATTACTTATTTTATTTTTTATTTATTAACATCATACCCAATTTGTCTCTATCACAAGTGCTATGCCAATGAGCTTTCTATATTCATTTGGTGCCATTAACTAATCTGAACTACAAGTATATGTTGTTGAGGATAACCGTATCATAGGATATCTCAACAACATTGACTACTCATCCAGATTTATCCACATATCAATTAGAAATTTTACCTAAAGAAACCTGAAATTTATAAACATAAAGAATTACCATAATCAATTAATTCTCAAAAAACTGTCCCTTCATAAATGTTCTCTTCACCATAAAGACTCATCCATCAAGGTCACTGTGAAGTAAATTTACAAATTTAGACTTGTGTTTACAACAAATGAATACATTATGTATTCAAAACATTTGTGTGTTTTTGTTCAATGATGACTTTACTCCTAACACATTAGATAAAGTGAAAAAAATCATATGAAGTAGCTTACACATAACTAAATAACTTTCAATGTTGTTTTTAAAACAAGGCAACAACTGTTATCAATATAGATACTGTATGATATTTTAGGCAAAAGTATCTGGTTTACCTAATTATTCTTAAACAATGGCTCTACAAACCACTATTTTGATGCTGTCATTTCTTTTCTTTAGCACTCTTCTTCAGTAGTTATAGCAGTGGAGACAGTAATAACACAAATCATGTTAACTCGTCCTTTGATTTAGAACAGTACCTATGTAACACAACATGGTCCTCCCAATATCTTGTGTTCTTGTTAAACAGTTCTGTCAATTTTACTATTTCATCAGGTACCTTCTGTCAAGTGGCTCCCCAGACCAGTAAGATTAAAATACAAAGTGATTCACTCACAGAGTCAGCTACTATATTATGTACTAATAATGATACAGCAGGGATTCCACCAAAGCCTAGAAGAGGTCTGGTCTTCTTCAACACTACAGTAACTCTTGATCGATTGGTATTTTATAATTGTGGAACACTTCTTAGTACCATAAAAATGCTATGATCATTGACTTCTTCAATAGTTCGTCTCTGTATTACACTTCATCTCATGCTGCTACCTTAGTCTTTGTTCATTGTCAGGTCATTATGAATCAAGTTAACATCTACTACTCATATGGGTTTGCTATGATTGGTATAAATCTATATGACTCTAGTATTATCAGAGTTAATATATCTAATTCTTCTCTGGCCTCTGAAGTGTTTGAAAGAACCAACCAGACTATTGGTTGTGGAATTATTATTCATTATCTTGATATGCCATCAACCAATTCTGATTTTCTTGCAACTGTCTCATTTAACTTGATTAGTTTGAAGTATAATATAGATGTTGTTAGGACTGGTCATTCTTGTATAATTGATATGTATTATCATCAAGAGACTTCATCATATAGTGCTAATAATATTATTGTCAATGCTGCTGGATTGACCTTGCTTTATACTCAAAGAACATATAAAGCATTTGTAGTCATTAACAATACAGTATTCTTGCACAACTTTGCTGGTTTTAATACACCAGGAGGTTTGCTGATATTGCAATACAAATCTCCTAACTACAGTTATACTAAAATGGAGAACACTGTGTTTGAAGATAGCATTAATTGTAATCATTCATTTTGCCATGGGTCAGCATTAAGTTTCTACTGGTTAGGAGACCCAATGGTTCCCCCTGGTTCTTACACTTGTCCTCTTTATATTCATAATACAATTTTCAAAAAGCAGGAGGGAATTAAGGATATTCAATTATCTGCGACAAAAACTGGAGCGGTGTATTTTGCATTTGTTAATCCAAACAAGATTACAATTACTATTAATAACTCAACATTTTATGACAACCTAGTATATGACACTGGAGCCAGTATCTATGCTCAGACATACAACAGTTTTAGAGGTATGTCAACAATTGTGCTAAAATATTTTAGCAAGTAAGAATTCACAGAAAAAAATTCAAGAATGTGCTTCCAGTTTCAGATGCTGGAATATTTTCCTTTTATGGAATCAACTCAGTACATATCACTGGTACCTCAGTCTTTGATGAAAACTATGGATCAGTTATCGAAGCAATAGACTCTGATGTGTATCTTTCTGGTAATGTGACATTTAGTAACAATGTTGGATTAAGAGGCGCAGCTATTATATTAAAAGGTAATAGCCATCTTCACTTTTTAAATGGAGTATCAGCTAATTTTAATGACAATAGTGCTCTACTAGAAGGAGGTGCTATATACGTGAGTGACATTCTAATGGCTGGAAATATTTTCACATTTACAATAGCAAGATTGTATTTTCTAGAAATGTAGCAAGTAATGCTTGGAATTCAATATTTATAAACTCACTTTTTACCTTATCAAGTAAAAAACAGAACCCTGTGATATTCTAAATTACTACAGAAGTCATATGACATTTTATCCAAATATGACTAAAACAGGCTTACTTGAAATTTCAACAACACCAGATGACCTATTATTTATAAATATTACATTCTCCAAAAAACAATTCTCAAGTCGTATCCAGGTCAGACAATTCAGTTATACATTGCAGCAGTCGATACTGTGAATCGAAGTGTTTTATTCTACAATAGGAGTTTATATAACATCAAACATATCAAAAAAAACAGGAGAATATAAACTTATGGGTGACACATGATAATATTGTGTATGAAGGATTAGAGTCTACTCCATTTAAAGTGATCATCCACAGCAAGTATGATACTGCCTTAACTGCAAAGATTTTACTTTTTCCTTTGCCATCAGTTCCTACCATTCGTAGTCTAAATGTTCATATTGAACGTTGTCCTCTAGGATTTTTTCTAAATAAGAGTAAAGGAATTTGTCAATGCTCTCCTGCTTTTTATAACATGGCAACAATATACCATTTTGAATGTAATACTAACAAGATGATTATCACTCGTACTTTTAAAATTACTAATGTTTGGGCTGGTATTTTACAGACTAAAAATAAAAACAAACATTTGGTGTATCTCTCTTCTGTCCACTAGGCTATTGTAACAGTGACAATTCTGCTTATTTTTGTAGTACTGACGATAACATAATGTTAACAGATAATATTGACACCAAGAATTGCTCAGACGATAGTAAGCCATTATGTTTGCATCAACGTGGAGGTACACTATGTGGTAGTTGCGGTGAATTAAGTGTGGTATTTGGTTCTCCTGAATGTAGACAATGTAATAATTGGTGGTTGTGGACACTAATTCTTTATACAGTAGCTGGTCCCCTCCTCATTTACCTGTTATATGCTCTTAGACTCACATTAACAACTGGTACACTGAATGGAATTATATTCTATGCACAGGCTTCTGCAAATTGTGGAGGAATAGATTTGTTGCGATCATACCCTGGAAGCAATTTCGTCATTAGAAGTATTTCAAAATTCTCTTTTTTTTGTCTTTCATCATTGAATATAGGACTTGGATTTCCTCTATGCTTTTACAATGGAATGACAGAGTTATGGAAAGCTGGTCTCAGTTTACTATTTCCACTCTATCTCCTGACAATAGTTGTTGTCCTCATTATACTCAGTCATTTTTCTGTCAGGCTTTCCAATAGAGTAGCACACTCCTCAGTCCAAGTACTCGTTACTGTTATATATCTCTCCTTTTCAAAATTGGTACTAGCTGTAATTAATGTCTTCACAACAGCTGTTGTTAACACTGAAAAGGCAAGTTACAAAGTTTGGTATTGGGATGGGTCTGTAGAATATGGTGTTGGTTCACATCTCATTTTAATGATCATCACATTACTAGTTGTTATCCCTCTGTTACTACCCTATGTCCTTTTGCTCATCTTTGCTAGACCAATACGACGTATAAGAGTAAATAAATATGTCCGACCTCTACTAGAAGCTATTCATGCTCCATATAAGGAAGGAAAGGAGTACTGGTTTGTAGCTCGACTGTTTTTGTTAGTGGGTATATTCATCATTTATACATACTACAGACCAATAAATTATTTAAAAATATACGTGATAGCAACACCAATTATGACATTATTCCTACTTTTACAAGTTTACTTTAAGCCATTCAAGAACACACTAGTCAGTATACTGGATTGTTCAATGATGTTTAACTCTATCTTTCTGTTGACTACAACATGGTTTTTTCTTATTAATCGTCAAGATGCAACGGTTGAAATAATAATGACTCTCTCAACCAGTATTACGTTTTTGGCTTTTTTGTTGGTTCTCTTCTACCATGTTCTTTGGGTTAAAGGTAAAGTTCCTTTAATACAAACATTCTTCAATGCTATATACTGTAAAATGAAAAGACCAGTTTTTAGCGGGCAACAATGTTCTCATAGTCATGCTGTATTGTATGACGGCAGTGATTCTTTCTATGGTTCATGTCAAATCAGAGAGCCATTACTTAATTCTTTTTCTTAAGGAAGAAGGGACTATGCAGTAATTTTCACAAATGTTATAATTCTGTTATTAGCTCTTAGATTGTGTACCTGTTGAACTCGTTATGTATATTTGTGACTAGTTTTTGTTAATATCAAGGGATTTATATTAAAAGTATATTTTACTTGTTTTTTTAGACAATATTATATATTTTGATTGCAAACAAGTTTCATTATCATACTTACATTTAACATCATAATATATTATAAGCAGAAAATCTTACGATTTTTAAATCTTGATAGGAAATAACTGTTTATGTAACAACAACGTTTCGATAATTTCCCAAATTTTGTACAGGCCACCAAATTTCAACTCTCAACATTAATTCCCACTGTAAGGTATAAGTAGATCTTTATTCACTTATCACATAGTAAAGATAATCCATAGTGTATAATTATGCAGCATTTATTGGTGACCTAATTGGATTTTTATGTGTATATATATAATAATATGATAAAAAAATTGTTTACTCTGTTTTAGTGACAAATATTTCCATTTCCAGTTATATTGTAATCATTCAATGATGTTTTACATATTTACCTATGACAGATCCAGATACCTGTAATTAATGACAATGTTAATGTTTATCATATCTATTTTAATTTCTGTTGACTTTTATTTTGCTTTGTTTAAAAGTGAGAACTCTACTACACATTCAGACATTTAGGGTGTGCTTATTATATTGTGTGTTGTTGTATATGGTAATTGAAAGTGACCAAAAACTCAGTACTCATACTTACTGCAACGAGTATAGATTCAATCATCTTACTCATTTGATCTTGAGCCCAAATACTCAGTTGTTAAGGACACATCAAAAATATGCTACCACCCACTTGTGTTTTTGTTAAATAGTGAGTTCACTTTTAAAAACATCCAACAATATGGAAGTATGATTATTGTAAGTAGTTGATATAATTTAAATATGCTTTCAATGTTGTTTTTAAGATAATGCACCAGCCATTTTCAAAATAGACACAGTATGTATATCGTTGTGTGGCTACTGAAGTGACAAAAAATCGGTACTTATTTGAATTGATAATCTACGTCACAAGCAATAAGTCTCTGTGACAAGTGTAATGTCAATGTGCTCGAATTGTTTTCACCACCAAAATTTTTTAAGCCCTCAGTAAATATTATGAAAGTAAGATTATTGTAAGTGGTTGACATAATTATATATACTTTCAACGTTGTTTTAAGACACCAGCCATTTTCAATATAGATACAGGAGCGTGTATTTTTATATGTAGTTATTGAATGTGGCAAAAACATAGCAGTTATTTGAACTGCTAATTGACATTACAACCAATAAGTCTCTCTAACAAGTGCAATGTGAATATGCTCAAGTTATTTTTCACCAAATTGACTCAGTAATTGCTTATGGTTTAATCTAAACTGAATTATGAAGTCTCAGTGTAAACAGGTCTACATCATTTTACTGCAACATGAACATTTGTAATAATTATCGATCATAATCTTACTCATTAGATCTAGAGACTAAACACTCAGTTGTTAGACACATCAAAAAACTGCTACCACCCACTTGTGTTTTTGTTGAGTAGTGAGTTTACTCTTAAAAACATCCAATAAAGTAAAAGTATCCTAAGTAGTTGACATAATATAAATATACTTTCAAAGTTGTTTTTAAGACACCAGTAATTTCCATTATATATACAATAAGGTATATTGTTGTATGAAGCTATTGACATAATTTAAATATACTTTCAATGTTTTTTAAGACAAGGCAACAGGTGTTATCAATATAGATACTGGATAGTATATAAACAAAAGTATCTAGTTAATCTAATTATTCTGTAACAATTCTTAAATAATGCCTTTACAGATCACTACTTTTTGATGTTGTCATTTCTGTGTCTACTACTCTTTAGTTGCTTTTGCAGTGGAGACAGTAATAATACATATCATGTTAACTCATCTTCAGATTTAAGCAGTACCTATGTAATACCAACATGGTCCTCTCAACACACTTGTGTCTTATTAAACAGTTCTGTCATCTTCACCATTCCATCTGGTAACTTCTGTCAAGTTTCTTATGATACTGGTAGAATTGAAATACGCAGTGATTCTTACACAAAGTCTGCTATTATAAGATGTAATAAATTTGCAAGATGCCATTCAACAACCTAAAAGAGGTCTAGTTTTCTTCAACACTACTGTGATTCTACAACATTTGGTATTCAAGAATTGTGGTACATATCTTGCTACCATTCAAATGATACAATCACTGAGTATCTCAATAGTTCATCTCTGTATTACACTACATCTCATAGCTGCTGTTGCCTTAGTCTTTGTTCATTGTCAGATCAATATATCTCAACTTAACATTTACTACTCATATGGGTTTGCTATGATAGGTGTAAATTTATATAACTCTAGTATCAGTAGAGTTAATATGTCTAATTCAACTCTTAGTACTGACCTATATCATTATACCAAACACAAAAGAAGGTCAATTGGTTGTGGTGCTCTTCTACATTTTTTTTGATCATCAACTAATGATATCCTACATATGTTACTGTCACTAATGCACATTTTAAAAATAACTTTTGATTTGCTAAAGCATATTCCTATATCACTGAGTTCTCTAATTGAATTGAATATTGTTAATGCTGCTGGTCTGACTGTACTTTATACTCAACAAACATATTTTTGCCAGTGTTACTATTAACAATACAGAATTTACATCTAATGTGGGAAGTTATAGTTCACCAGGCGGTGCTTCTGCTTGTTTCCTCATTACAACAGTTCTCTTAATACAAGTACAATTGTTAATAACTCTCTATTTTCTGATAATGCTAATGGTCCTAAGTCATTTTTACATGGAGCAGGTCTTAAATTATATTGGATTAAAGTAACAATTTATCAATGAGTCAATCTCAATTATTGTTAATTCAAAATACAAAGTTTTATAATCACACAGGTCATGGTCGTAATTGTTTACCTACTGGTGTTGTATATGTTGATGTAGCAAGAGCTGGACGAGACTGTTAATATAAAAATTCACTTTAAGAACTGTAGCTTTCAAAATAACTTAGTTCAGAAGACTGGAGCTTGTCTTTTTTGTTTCTGTCCCTGATAATGCTAAGAAATTTGCAAATATCTTCATTGTTCTTGAGGATATATATGCAAGGAATAACGCTCAAAATTAACATACCAACTTGTTTCAACTGCAGGAATTCTCATTTAGTAACATAGCAAAAGTGACTATTACTGGAATGTCAATCTTCACTAATAACTATGGATCTGTGATTGATGCTTTTCAACTCCAATGTTCATTTGTCTAAATATGCCAATGTGACTTTTAACAACAATGTTGGATCCAGAGGTGCTGCTATTAGATTACTAGGTAATGGATATCTTTATTTTTATTGGAGGAGCTGTAGTTAACTTTACTAATAATCAAGCTCAGGAATTTGGTGGAGCAATATATGCAAGTTCTGGTATAGAAAATAGCTTATTACTAAAAGAACAATGTATCATACAATTAATTAATATTACAAAACAAAAGACTATTTCATTTGCAGGAAATGTAGCTATCCGTGCTGGTAGTTCAATATATGCGCTATCCACTTTTTTCATGCCGGGTCAAGCAAAAGCTTTTCTAATAATAAAGCATTGTTAGATTTTTACAGAAAGCACTTAATTTCATTGAAGACAAGGAAGTATATAAACTACATGATATATCAACTTCAGCTTCAAAATTAACTTTTGTTATCCAATGGTACACACAGAAATTCGCATCAAATCAATAACACCTATCCAGGTCAGAAGATCCAAATCTACATGACATTTTATTGATGCTCTAAACAGAAATGTCTACACAACTGTTGCTGTTAAACTTTGCTAAAAATAATGTACTACTCCATCGTTTCAATGAAGAACAATTAATACATGAAGATATGAATTGTACCTCATTGAACTTGTAATAAATAGCAATGAAAGTAATACCACTGAAGGAAAGTTAATATTTTCTCTACCTAGTTTCCCCAGATGCTCTAGTTGTCAATGTCATATTGCAACCTTGTCCTTTAGGTTTTTACTTGGCGAAATGAAACACATCAATGTGGGTGCTCACCAGCTTTTTAATAACAAAGATTTTTAATTTGGCTTATGGTTATAAAGCTGATTGTTACATTGATTATCTGTCAATGGTAAGACCAAGTTTGTATGCCAATACCTGGGCTGGTTATATAAAATGTCCCCACAATTTGGTGTCTCAATTCAATGTCCACTTGGCTATTGTAATGGTAATGGAGCCTTTTTTTTTGCAGTAAACAAACTAGATAATATATATTTCAAAGTATAAGACTTGTAAAAACTAATGAATCACTATGTTTTACAATCATCGTGAAGGTACATTGTGTGGTAGTTGTGGTAGGCTTAAAGAAGGCCAAAAAACTAAGTGTGGTATTTGGTTCTAAAGAATGTAGACAATGTAGTAATTGGTGGTTGTGTACACTAGTCCCTTATGCAGTAGCTGGTCCTCTCCTCATTACCTGCTATTTGCTTTCAGACTTACATTAACAACTGTTACATTCAATGGAATTATATTCTATGGCTCAGGACTGCTAATGTGGGTATACTAGATATGTTAAGTGTTTTACAATGGGAACAATGGAGTTGTGAGAAATATGTCTCAATTGTTTTTTTCTTTCAGTTCTAACACTCTGGACTTGGATTTCCTTTATGTTTTTACACATTGTATGACTGAGTTATGGAAAGCTGGTCTCAGTTTTACTATTTCCACTTTCATTTACTGACAACTAGTTGTTGTCCTCATTATTCTCAGTCGTTATTCTTTAAGGCTTTCTAACAGAATAGCCCACTCTTCAGTTCAAGTACTGTTACTGTTGTACACCTCTCCCTTTGGAAGACTATTGGGTTCAATTATTAATGTCTTTACACCAGCTAAAGTCTTTACTTCAGAGCAGAATATATCACGTATGGTATTGGGATGGGTCTGTGGAATATGGTATAGTAAAGGACATATTGCTCTCATGATAATCACATCATTGGTTGTTTTCCCTCTCTATTTACCATATGTTCTCCTCCTTCTCTTTGCTAAACCCTCTCAGACATTGGACATGTTGTCAATGAATACACAAGACCAATACTTGAAGCTATCCATGCTCCATATAAGAATGATAAGGAATACTGGTTTGTAGCTCGCCTCTTACTTCTCATTATGATGTACCTACTGTACAGTATGAACCTTATCAACATACCATTTACAATAGCCATTGCCTCAATATTAGTCTATTCATATTTGGTCAAGGCTATGTTCAGACCCTACAAGAGATAACTTTATTAACCTATTAGACTGTTGGCTTCTCTTCAATCTTGCCCTACATATATTTTACAATGCAGCCATTTAGAAATAACAGTTTATAATATATTAGCATCTTCTTGTTCTTCATGACATTTTTTGTTGTGTACGGTCTATCATTTGCTGTGATTAGAGGACAACTAAAGAAAATAGAAAGAAATGTCAGTGACATTTGTACAAAAATTCATCAATACTTGTCACATTGTAATCTTATATACACCGCTACCGTGGTAACCAAAGATCTCATCTTTACCATTACAAGATGCTAATGATTCTTCTATAAACTCATGCGATAACTTCAGGGAAACCAATGTTGGGCTTAACATTAAAGCACAAAAAAGGTTTTTAAATATTCAATCACCAGTGCCTTCCACTTCTGATTGTTATATTGTATTTGTTTGTTATTGTAATTATTAATATTGGTTGTGTGTTAATTATATAAATAAATCCAACTTGGTTGTTTTATGGCATATCTTACTGTTGTTGACCTTCACTTTGATAAATTGTTTGGTAATAACATAAGATCATCAAGTCATACTAATAACATCACCAAATTGGTTAATATCATATTATCATTGTGTAGTAAGTCATTATACCAGATCCAATGTTCTTTATAATCACTTGATGATACTATTAATATATACCAAAACATTCTATAATATATTATGTACTAATAATGATACAGCAGAGATTCCACCAAAACCAAGAAGAGGTCGGTCTTCTTCACCACTTTAGTAACTCTTGATTGATTGGTGGTTTTATAATTGTGGAACACTTCTTTACTACCATCCTAGATACTACAATCACTGACTACCTCAATAGGTCATCTCTAATTAACACTTCATCTCATGCTGCTTCCTTAGTGCTTTGTTTATGTCAGATTAAATATAGTGAAAGTTAACAATCTACTCATATGGTTTGCTGTGATTGTATAAATCTATATGACTCAATATATTACAGAGTTAATGCATCTTATTCCTCCCTGGCTATGAAGTGTTTTAAGTGTTTTCAAAAATCAGCAAAATTATTTGTAGTGGAATCATCATTCATTTCCTTGATTTGTTTGAAGTGTAATATTGATTCGTTAGGACTGGTTATTCTTGTATAATTGATCTGTATTATCATCAACAGAATTCATCATATAGTACTTATAATGCTATTGTCAACACTGCTTGATTGACAGTGCTTTATACTCAAAGAACAAATACAGGTCTCAAAATTTAACATTCCAACAGGACTAAAACAGCCAGAATCTTCTGTTTTAGTAATGTATTAAACATGTCCTATAACTGGAATTACCAATCTTCAACTACTAACTATGGATTCTGTGATAGATGCTCTCAATTCTAATGTTCATTTCTCTATGTGACTTTTAACAACAATGTTGGATCCAAAGGTTCATGCTGCTATTAGATTACTAGGAATGGATATCTTTATTTTATTGGAGAAGCTGTAGTTAACTTATACTATAATCAAGCTCAGGAATTTGGTGAGCAATATATGCAAGTTCTGGTAATTAAAATATAGATATTACTAAAAGAACAATGTACATACAATTAATAAATGTTACAAAAATAAGAATAATCTTTAAGAGAAAATTGTAGCTATTTTGCTGCAGGTAGCTGCTGGTAATTCACTATTTTGGTTATCCGTTTTTTTATTGCCAGATCAAGCAAGTCTCTAAAATAAAACATTGCTTAATTTTTTCAGTATCACTTTAAATTTCATTGGAAAAAGAGAAGTGAATAAACACTGCACAAAATATCTATCCGCTTCATTTTCAAATTTAAACTTTTTTTTTACCTATTGGTACACACAGAAATTCCATCAATTCATTAACATCTATTCAAGATCTTACAGACATCTATTGTACTGTAAATAGAAATGTCTACTCAACTGTAGCATGTTTTTTTCTTATTAATCGTCAAGATGCAACAGTTGAAATAATAATCACTGTCTCAATCAGTAATACCTTTTGGCTTTTTATTGGTTCTCTTCTACCATATTCTTTGGGTTAAAGGTAAAGTCCTTTATACAAGCATTCTTCAAGGCTATATACTGTAAACTGGGAAGGCCAGTTGCTTGTTGGGCAACAAGTTTCTCAAAGTTGTGCTTTATTGTGCATATGTCAGTGATTCTTTTATTGTTCATGTCAAATACTTAATTCTCTTTCTTAAGGGCAACAAGATGCCAAAGCAGTGATTTTCACAAATGTTTAGAATTGTGTTATTAAGCTGTTAGATCATGTGACCTATTATTTCATTATTTACAGTTCTGTTGATATCAGAGAGTTAATTAAAAGTATATTTTGCTTGTTTTTTTTTAGTTAATAATATTATATTGTTTTTGAGTGTAAACAAGTTTCGTTTTCTAATAACATTAAATAATAATATTACATATTGGTTGAGCAAAAAATCTTTGATTTTCCCAAAACTCACATGAAATAATTGGTAATGTGACAAAACATTTTAGATATATTACCCAAATTTACAATAATAGTCCTGGCCTTTTCTGACTCTTCATTTAAGAAGATAGGGTCTGGAGACATGTGGCATTGGACTTGTACAGCAGCCAAAAAATCTTGCAACCCACAGAAACGCCTGTGCACTTTTAAGCTCCTCCTTTTCACTTTTATTTCAATTCTTGATGATGGCTAGCAAAACCTTGAAGCAGATGTGTGACACAAGGCAGTGCTAGTTAGTGAATTTGAAAGATAGTACTATGCTTATTCAAAAAGAATTGTCACCACAACCAGTGCAAATGCAACAGCCATTTTGCATTTGGCATTCCTCATAACATGTGCTCAAGTCTAAGTTTTGTTCTATCCACAATTGCATTTCCTGCTGTACGAGTCCTATAGGCACTTGAACCCACACCCTTCTCTCTAAGCAAAGGGGTAACAATGCCAGACTTCCACTGCAAGATATAAATAGGATATCTTATTCACTTGCTACATAATAGAGGTAATGCATTAGATTAACAAATTACTTATACACATTTTATATAGTATAATCCTCATATTATAATATGAGGATTGAGGGATACTCTCACCTTTATGTTGTTATTTGTCACCTTTTAATAAAGTGTATAGATTTATTAACAGGAGCTAAATTTGTATACTACATCACTTGTAGCACGACTGTTATTCATTGGTTCACACGATTTGTTGAATTCACTTTAGTTATTTTCTTGTTTCAGTTTTTTTTATTCTTGTATTTAAAAAG
>NW_024535134.1:0-12571 GCF_016097555.1 Gigantopelta aegis
ATCACCACCACCACCACCGCCATAACAACATTCTTAGTATAGTAGTAGCAGCAGCAGTAGAGCTATAGTTTTAACAGCAGCAAATTCAAGAAACATGGGCAAGGTCTGTTATACAAAGCAATTCATAGTTGTGTGTTCTTCATGCTAATCTAGCGTACTAACTGGATAATTACTGTAATTATTTTAATGTTCAAATATGTTTTCTCAAACAGTGATCCCTTCTCCAGCTATCCCAGTCCCTAAATAATTACTCTGACGCATAATATATGAACATAGAATTTACATACCTTAGAAACTGTTCAAATATGTCGTGTTCTACTTCCGGAATGACGATCTCACCCTGCTCTGCCAATGTTCCGTAGAACATGGCCTCGAACACGCCGCTGCGGATACTGATAATCAGTCTGTGAGCCTGGACGCTCTTCTGTTCTCTCCCCACCTTGAAAGTCACGTCAGTAAGAACTTTCTTTTGAAGAGAGTATCTCAGACACTGAGTGATGGATTGTTCTCTCTGCCAGCTGTTCACAGATCCCCACTGAGACAATCGAGGTCTTTTCCGAGTTGTCATTTTGTAGCTGAAAATATAGTTTAGTCTATAAGAGTCACAGGGCCCAGGTTTCATGAGACGATTGTAGCTACAATCAAACTTGGTGATGTACAATCGACTTTATGCTGAGAATCAGTTTGTGAGCCTGGACGCTCTTCTGCCAGCTGTCAAGACCAGACTCATTCGGACTACTTAATTTGCATCTCGCCATCTTGTCCCTGAAAATAAACATAAAATAGCTTCCTTGTTCTCTTTGTTTTAATATGCGGTTCATGCATCAACAGGAACCATGCACGGAACTGGGAGTAGCTTCATGTCTATTTGTAAAACACTGAAGGGACTACCCTGAGTTTTCTGCATTATAAGATATCTTCGACTAACACAATTTTGTAACGACTAGTATTACACATTAAATATATTTTCTTCTTTAGAATATCAGTGTATGTATAGTCAACGTGTTTCTCACCGTCACAATATTTGTAAGTAGTCCAAACTGGATTTGCAAGTACGAAAACAATATACAAAAACTCAGGATTGTTCGTTTAATTTGTGTTACTTATTTAATAAAACAACCCAAAAACAGATTTAAAAATAAAACAGGATAGTCCCGTTATTTAATGTTTTAGTTAAACATTATTTGATAAAATACCCCCTCAAAATAAGAAAAAAACAAAAACAAAAACCCCCTGAAAAGCAAAAAACACATGTGCATGCACGTGCACGCGCACGCACACGCACACGCACACGCACACATACACACGAGCAAAAAACGAACCCAATTCAGTCACACATGCATACACACACACAACACTGGCGTACACTTGATCCAATAGCAGCAGTTATAGTTGATATACATACATACACACACACCACTGGCGTACATTATATCCAATAGTAGCAGTGATGGTTTATACCTACCTACCTACCTACATACATGTATGCATGCATACATACATAGATACATACATACATGTCTGTGCGTGCGTGTGTGTGTTGTTGTCCACCCACACACACACTTGTTGGCACCTTCCTACGGCACTGCAGACACACACATACACACATACGCACACACACACACACACACACACACACACAACCAAACAATAAAGAAAAACAACACAACATAAACAAAAACAAAGAACAAAAAAGCAAAACCAACCACGAACTAGAGAAAACAATAATCACCATTAATAACAGAGTGGCGTACACAATGCACGTGCATATATGTAGTATAGTACGGTGTGGCGTACACAATGCACGTGAATATATTTAGTATAGTACGGCGTGGCGTACACAATGCACGTGAATACATGTAGTATAGTACGGCGTGGCGTACACAATGCACGTGAATACATGTAGTATATTACGGCGTGGCGTACACAATGCACGTGAATACATGTAGTATATTACGGCGTGGCGTACACAATGCACGTGAATACATGTAGTATATTACGGCGTGGCGTACACAATGCACGTGAATACATGTAGCATATTACGGCGTGGCGTACACAATGCACGTGAATACATGTAGCATATTACGGCGTGGCGTACACAATGCACGTGAATACATGTAGCATATTACGGCGTGGCGTACACAATGCACGTGAATACATGTAGCATATTACGGCGTGGCGTACACAATGCACGTGAATACATGTAGCATATTACGGCGTGGCGTACACAATGCACGTGAATACATGTAGCATATTACGGCGTGGCGTACACAATGCACGTGAATACATGTAGCATATTACGGCGTGGCGTACACAATGCACGTGAATACATGTAGTATATTACGGCGTGGCGTACACAATGCACGTGAATACATGTAGTATAGTACAGTGTGGCGTACACAATGCACGTGAATATATGTAGTATAGAACTGTATGGTGGTTCTCAAATAACCCGCAGTGATAGGAGCGACTAGTATAGTACAGTGTGGGGTAGACAATGCATGTGAATATATGTAGTATAGTACAGTGTGGTGTACACAATGCACGTGTAGTATAGTACAGTGCGGTGTACACAATGCACGTGAATATATGTAGTATAGTACAGTGTGGGGTACACAGTGCACGTGAATATATGTAGTATAGTTCAGTGTGGCGTACACAATGCACGTGAATATATGTAGTATAGTACAGTGTGGGGTAGACAATGCACGTGAATATATGTAGTATAGTACAGTGTGGCGTACACAATGTACGTGAATATATGAAGTATAGTACAGTGTGGGGTACACATTGCACGTGAATATATGTAGTATAGTACAGTGTGGCGTACACAATGCACGTGAATATATGTAGTATAGTACAGTGTGGCGTACACAATGCACGTGAATATATGTAGTATAGTACAGTGTGGGGTACACAATGCACGTGAATATATGTAGTATAGTACAGTGTGGCGTACACAATGGACGTGAATATATGTAGTATAGTACAGTGTGGGGTACACAATGCACGTGAATATATGTAGTATAGTAGTGTGGGGTACACAATGCACGTGAATATATGTAGTATAGTACAGTGTGGGGTACACAATGCACGTGGATATATGTAGTATAGTACAGTGTGGGGTACACAATGCACGTGGATATATGTAGTATAGTACAGTGTGGGGTACACAATGCACGTGGATATATGTAGTATAGTACAGTGTGGCGTACACAATGCACGTGAATATATGTAGTATAGTACAGTGTGGGGTACACAATGCACGTGGATATATGTAGTATAGTAGTGTGGGGTACACAATGCACGTGGATATATGTAGTATAGTACAGTGTGGGGTACACAATGCACGTGAATATATGTAGTATAGTACAGTGTGGGGTACACAATGCACGTGGATATATGTAGTATAGTACAGTGTGGGGTATACAATGCACGTGGATATATGTAGTATAGTACAGTGTGGGGTACACAATGCACGTGGATATATGTAGTATAGTACAGTGTGGGGTACACAATGCACGTGAATATATGTAGTATAGTACAGTGTGGGGTACACAATGCACGTGAATATATGTAGTATAGTACAGTGTGGGGTACACAATGCACGTGGATATATGTAGTATAGTACAGTGTGGGGTACACAATGCACGTGGATATATGTAGTATAGTACAGTGTGGGGTACACAATGCACGTGGATATATGTAGTATAGTACAGTGTGGGGTACACAATGCACGTGAATATATGTAGTATAGTACAGTGTGGGGTACACAATGCACGTGAATATATGTAGTATAGTAGTGTGGGGTACACAATGCACGTGGATATATGTAGTATAGTACAGTGTGGGGTACACAATGCACGTGGATATATGTAGTATAGTACAGTGTGGGGTACACATTGCACGTGGATATATGTAGTATAGTACAGTGTGGGGTACACAATGCACGTGGATATATGTAGTATAGTACAGTGTGGCGTACACATTGCACGTGAATATATGTAGTATAGTACAGTGTGGGGTACACAATGCACGTGAATATATGTAGTATAGTACAGTGTGGCGTACACAATGGACGTGAATATATGTACGATAGTACAGTGTGGGGTACACAATGCACGTGAATATATGTAGTATAGTACAGTGTGGCGTACACAATGCACGTGAATATATGTAGTATATTACGGTATGGTGGTTCTCAAATAACCCGCAGTGATAGGTGCGACCTCGAGTGTCGACGAGTGTTCGGCCTCCTCTACATATATACGGTCCATTTGTTTACATGTTACTATGCGACGCCGAAGCTTTACAAATATTACTTTATATAGTATAGTATGGATTTGTGGTTCTCAAATAACAAGGTGTATTTGTTTACATGTTGCTATGCGACGCCGGATTAACAAAAAAAGAAGACCGTTTTCCATTGTGTCCAACTAACGTTTCCCCCATTATTTTTCTATATTGCAAATATTCTCCTACCTACCACATCCACAATCCTTCCGCCGGTGAAATACAGCAGTTATGACATTCATAGGCCAAGTCCCTTTGTATAGTATCTATGAAAAGGAATATGTCGACGTGTCTTGTGTCACGTGTCTTGTGTCACGTACAATGTTATGTGACCTGAACTAGTTGTGCTTAAAATCAAGCGATGTAATCCATAGCAGAACGGACAAGTGACAGACTCGACAACTGAAGGCTTGATTAATTTTAAATAAAAGTGTTCGTACCTTCGAATTCTTCCAGTATCAATATTTCTAACAGTTGAGGAAAATACTTCCCAGAATACTACGTGTTTCCCTGGAAAATGTAACTTTCGGTTTTAAAATACTGTTACATAGAAAGCGAGACAGCTCTAGTTCAGTTGTATGTTCACTGAACAGTGTAGGTTGTACTATACCAAATAAAAGTCCAAAGGCGACAATGTTAACTTATGTGGTAACAAACACTACATTAAATTTATCAACCAAATTATGACGATAGTGGAACCGTTCGTAGCTCATTTTCCATATAACCAGATGTTTTTACAGCACAAAACCTTTCACATAAAATTGTAGAACGTAGAAAAACAGGTACCCCAAAACTGTTTCAAGCTAATGGTTACTTCATACTGTGTAACTAGGTGAAATAAAATTGAATAATTGATTGCCGAAATACGAGCATCAATATTTCTAACAGTTAAGGAAAATACTTCCGCGAATATTACTTGATTCCCTGGAAAATGTACGTTTCGGTTGTGTTACATACAAAGCGAGACAACTCTGTTTCAGTTGTCTATTCAGGTTCTAACAGACCAAATCATTTCTTATTGCCGATAACGTTAACGTTTACTAACAAAATTGATATAAGGAGCGTATCAACACACCCAGGAAGTACAGCAATAAAAAGTGTGGAACCTCACATCTAATGTACCTGCAAGAAAATAGGGGGTCACATACCATTTAAGATATTTTATTAATGTTTTTAATAGCAACAGTAATTTTTGCTGAAAATTGCAGTTCCATTTCTTAGGGTACCCCACATTAGTTTCAATCTCTGGTATATACTGCATAACAACTAAAAGTGTATTTATTTATTGTCAATGGATAATAGTATTTGCACAAATAATTAATGTCACATATTACTACCAATCACACCCACAGCTGCTTTTACTCCATAAATATTGCGCACCTCGAACTTTGACACGGAACTCTCTTCTTTGGTACTATGCAACCTGAACAGTGTAGCTCAGTTTCGATATAACCAGATGTTTTTACCGCACAAAACGTTTCGCGCAAACTTGTAGTACTTAGTTTTACAAGTACCCCACAAATGTTTCTAGCACAAGGCTACAAGGTAACTAGGTGAAATAAAATTGAATACATTTATTGGCCAGATAAAATAATGTTTTGACAAAAAGACAACACTGTCATATGCATTACCAATGACAGTACTGTTTGCATTATCAGAACTATCACAATTTCGGCTCAATTCGAACCTCGACCCTCTTTATATTCCCGCACCATGGTATATTTTACAGGACCTACATGTATCTCCGCTGTTTCCAAATGCACACTTTTCCCACACAAAACCACTTATTTGGCGCCACATTCGTCGCGTGATCAGAACGGTAATTCTGTCTTTTGTGTCCACTAAATATCGTCTGATAATTTGCCCTCAATTGCAGATTTAATTGGTTGTAAATGATGATTTTTACTTCCTGTCATTTGTGTCGTTCTGTTTATTCAGCAATTCTTTATAAAATACTATAAAAGTTTCATTTTTGTGGGATATCACCGCTTATAAAAACAACAAAAGTGGTAGTGTTCACAACTGTAAAATAATTTATCTTGGTTGCCAAATAATATATGCACCGCCTTTACAAAACCGAAACTACGTTTTATCAGCTGTCGATATCAAAACGATCGATTAATTCAATGAACATGGAAATAAAATGATTTTGTTTTTTTGTATGCCACATTTGGGGATCACTTTACAAACATCTTTATTGTTTTTCATATATCTTCAAATCTTTATTAAAACAATAATATCAAAACTTTGATTGGTTCAGCAAAACCGGAAATGCCCGTAAATGTCAGACCGACATCTCCGGTTCATCTAACGGTACATAAAAGATGAGTCAGCTTGTATTTCGTATCAACTTTTTTGTACCAATTACTCAGAGGCAACATTTTTACATGAATTAAAAAAAGACACCAAACAAAGAAAAACCCCAAACAAAACAAACCCACCCATCTATTCTAAACTGTTCTGACATCTAGCTACATACAATAAGAGAAACTAACAACGTTACAAATCTGAACAAGCCAATTTGTGTCTAGATGTCACGTATGTTACACATTAAGTCATGTGTGTTACCTTGGATGTCACGTGTGTTACCATTTTTGTGTGAAAAGTGTTAATAATTGTTTTGATTCATCTCTTGTCCAAGAAGCCTTCACTAGATGCTAACAGACAATCCAGCTTGGCACAAGATTCTCTTTCAGCTTTCTTCAGTAAAAGAAACTTGTGTACTGTAAAAGTAACACACGTGACATTCATATCGCCACCCCTGAAAAAAGGCACAATATTACTGAAATATGAAAATATAGTGATCAGTTGTTTATAAACTTTCGCAGACTGATATTTAGTCCATTGTTGAGGAGCACTAATTTGTTTTAATTGCTAATAGTTTGCTTTATATATGTTGATAGAGCTACCGCCTTTGCAATTCAGCATTTTCCCGTCCTCTCAAGCTAATGCTAATTAACTGAAATAGTGGGTAACAGGTTACATATAGGAATTATGCAGTATGGTTTAGTTATCTGGGGCCCACACAACCGTTTAGTTTCCAGATTAGCTGCCAATGATGGAAATATTCTATACGTTGTATTTGAAAACCTCATCACTGTACATTGTCTTTCCAAGACATGGAACTTCAATCTTTCTCGATTCTTGTCAAGTGTGATGACTTCTGCTACACATTTCCTTTCAGATTTGTTTATTAAAAACCTACCCATCAAGAAATCATCAAGGGGAATTAATTGCAGCCCATTGAGAATGCTTTGAGTATTGTGCAGAAGTGATTGGGTTTGGAGCATTCTCCTCTGCCCTTGGATGTCTGCTGCTTGGACTACAACCATTAGAAGTGACATCTTAAGGAATCTTATTATCTCCCCTAGAAGTTTAATTGTCAATAGTTTGCTTTGTGTATGTTGATAGAACTACCGTCTTTGCAATTAAGCATTTTTCCCGTCCACTCAAGCTAATGCTAATTAGCTGAAATAGTGGGCAACAGGTTACATATATGAATTATGCAGTACGGTTTAGTTATCTGGGGCACTTGACCTTAAATTAACACTAAACAACAATCTGAAAATATGTTTTGGATTTTCACCCTGAGGTTGATATTTTCGTGGAATTGCCCATATCCGTGTGTACCCTAATGAGAGTCTCTCTACCGTTCTCCCCCTCCTCTCTCCTCTCCCTCTCTCTCTCTCTCTCTCTCTCTCTCTCTCTCTCTCTCTCTCTCTCTCTCTCTCTCTCTCTCTCTCCCTTCCCCCCCCCCCCCCCTCTGTTCGCTATCACAATGAATCTAAAGTCTAGGTCAGGTCAACCTTGTGATTACACAGATTACATTCGGGTCGCAAATGCCGATCGTGTATCGCGTTAAAACTGAAAATGAAGTGCCTCATTTTATCGGTATGTATTAGCTTTATTACTAGTTAATACATTCCTTTCCGAGCCTTTACCTGTTACACATCAGGGGAGGGGGGTCTCATGTACTAAATAAAAACAAATAATAATAATAATAATAATAATGGGGAAAAAAAGACAAACCGTATAATTAAATATTAAATTTGAGATGTATGTACTACTAATAATAAAAAGAAAATTCATATTTTAGTTTGATTATTTATTTATTGATTTATTATTTATTGATTTATTTATTTTATGTATTATTATTATTCGTTTTTTTAGTTTTTGTTGTTTTTATTTTTCTTAAGGGGAAACTATACGATTCCGTGAACATTTAAAAGTGAATACACCTTGGACGTTTCACATGTTATAAAGATGTTTTTGTATTCAGAACCGTATTAGTGCTCTCTCAGACCTTGGGCGCCATATTTTAGGAGGAAGTACAAAGTCTTGTAAAAAGAAAATCCTCTTTTCCACTAAGTAGCACTGCCGTAGGAAGCGCGCGGGGGGGGGGGGGGGGGCAGGGAACATGTGCTCCCCACACTTTGTAGCAGCAGCGATGGTTTATTTATTTAGAATTTGTACGTTATATTTTTGACGTTCATGCGATGATAAACACCAAAACTGTTTTACACATGAATGGTGTGGCCCACGTAGTAAATAGATAAGAGATGTATGACCTAGACACCCATCGCCCCCCCCCCCCCCCCCCCCCCGCTTCAATCTTTCTTGATTGTTGTCAAGTGTGCTGACTACTGCTATACATTTCCTTTCAGATTTGTTTATTAAAAACCTACCCATCAAGAAATCATCACGGGAAATCAACTGAAGCCCATTGAGAATGCTTTGAGTCTTGCGCAGAAGTGCTTGGGATTGGAGCATTCTCCACCACCCTTGGATTTCTGCTGCTAGGACTACAACTATTAGTAGTAACATCTTAAGGAATCTTATTATCTCCCCTGACTTGGAAGTTGTCCTGGGGAGTGACATTATATTATTCTCCTCTACCCTTGGATTTCTGCTGCTATAACTACAACCATCAGAAGTAACATCTTAAGTAATCTTATTATCTCCCCTAACTTGGAAGTTGTCCTGGGGAGTGACATTATACCTGTACTCATTATTGTATAACAATAGGTCTTCATTATTTAACAATGGTTTCATAAAGTGTCAAAATTAATAGGATTAACATTTAATTTTTACAAGAATTAAAAAAACAACACCAAACAAACAAACAAAAAACATCTATTCTAAGCTGTCCTGAAATCTAGCAACATACAGTGAGAGAAACTAATGACCTTACAAATCTAAACAAGACAAATTTTGTCCACGTATGTTACACATAAAGTCACGTGTGTTACCTTGTATGTTACGTGTGTTACCATGGTTTGTTGGAAAAGTGTTAATCATTTTTTATTCATCTCTTGTCCAAGTCGCCTTCACTAGATACTAACATAGAATCCAGCTTGGCACCAGATTCTCTCTCAGCTTTCTGCAGTAAAAGAAACCCGTGAACAACACACGTTTGTAGCGGCACAGTATCACTGAAATATGAAAATATAATGAACAGTGGTTTATACAGTTTTGGAGACTGATATTTAGTCCATTGTTGAGCATCATTAATTTGGTTTAATTACTAACCGTTTGCTCTATGTATGTTGATAGAGCTACCGTATTTGCAATTTAGCATTTTTCCCGTCCACTCAACATAATGCTTATTAGATGAAATAGTGGGTAACAGGTTACATATATGAATTATGCAGTTCGGTTTAGTTATCTGGGGCATTTGGCCTTGCAAACTAACAATAAACCACAATCAGAAAGTATGTATTGGATTTTTACCCTGAGGTTGATATTTTCGTGCAATTGCCATATCTGTGTGTATGCTAATAAGAGTCAGTCTCTCTCTCTCTCTCTCTCTCTCTCTCTCTCTCTCTCTCTCTCTCTCTCTCTCTCTCTCTCTCTCTCTCTCTCTCTCTCTCTCTCTCTCTCTCTCTCTCTCTCTCCCTCCACTCCCCCTATGTCTCTCTCTCTCTCTGTCTCTCACTCCTCTCCTCTCCTCCCTCTCTGTCTCTGTTTCTCTCCTTCTTTCTGGTTTGGTACACTGGAACCTCCGATACACCTTATATATACGAGGAAAAAAGAAAGACATTTTATTTACGGTTATATGGCGTCAGACATATGGTTAAGGACCACACAGATTTTGAGAGGAAACCCGCTGTCGCCACTACATGGGCTACTCTTTCCGATTAGCAGCAAGGGGTCTTTTATTTGCGCTTCCCACAGGCAGGATAGCACAAACCATGGCCTTTGTCGAACCAGGTATGGATCACTGGTCGGTGCAAGTGGTTTACACCTACCCATTGAGCCTTTCGGAGCACTCGCTCAGGGTTTGGAGTCGGTATCGAGATTAAAAATCCCATGCCTCGACTGGGATCCGAACCCAGTACCTACCAGCCTGTAGACCGATGGCCTAACCACGACGCCACCGAGGCCGGTTATATATATACGAGGAAGTATTTTATAACAAGATCGCACATTTGATGCAGGACAAATTCGAAGGTATATTCACTTTTATTTCAAAATAATCACGAACTCAAAGAAAGCTTGTTTTATTTATCAATCATTTCCGATTGGTTGTAAAACATTTGGTAATATTGACATATAGTCTTAGAGAGGAAAACCGCAGGGTGTATTTTATAGGCACCATCCCACACACAGGATAGGACATACCACGACCGTCGATACAAAAGGTCATTGTTTACTGGCTGGAAAAAAAAGAAATACCCCAATGATGCCACCGGTGGATCGATTCCAGATCGACTGGCACCAGACGAGCGGTCTACCACTGGGCTACGCCCCCTATGTAATCCGTTCTGTATTCTGCTGAAGATTGCTTCATTGTTTAAAATCAAGTACGTTTGTAGGTCACCACACGGTGTACAGTACACGTGTTGGTCTCCAGTTGTAGATATCTTATCGCACAATAGTTGCTGTACAAACATAACCAGCATTTAACAACCAGGGTCGTAGCTAGCGTAGGGGGGGGGGGGGGGGGCAAGGGGTGAAGTTGCCCCCTCAGAAAAAAATCCGGAAACATTTTAGAAACTTAAAGAATATTCTCTTCTTAACCGTGTAAGGAGTTAGACTATTAACTACTCAGTTCCCCAACGATTAGCGGGGTCTCCTAACCAGGGAAATAAGAATCATAATTTCGTATATCATGCTCTTGTTTAACTGGTCACTTGATTAGTCGGTGATATCAAACATCTATTCAGGCTGGATTAATAAACAGAATATCAAACTCGCTATTATGTATTATCAAATTCATCGTTTAAAGTTTGGCTTGTTTAAAGACACCACTGGAGCACATTGATTTATTAATCATCGGCTACCGGATGTCAAACATTTGATAATTCTGACAAGTAGCATTAGAGAGGAAACCGGCTACATTTTTCTATTAGCAAGGTATCTTTTGTATGCACCATCCCACAGACAGGATATCACATACAACGGTCTTTGATATACCAGTCGTGGTGCATTGGCCGGGACGAGAAATAGTCTAATGGGCCTACCGACGGGGATCGATCCCAAACCGACCGCGCATCAGGCCTGGTCGCGTTGTCATCTTACTTCCGGGCGATGCTGACATCAGATATGACAGAGAGTCGGACGGGCGTCTTAAATCTGTCCACTGTCTCGGTGTTGGTGTCTTACTTCCGGGCGATGCTGACATCAGATATGACAGAGAGTCGGACGGGCGTCTTAAATCTGTCCACTGTCTCATTGTTGGAGTCTTACTTCCGGGCGATGCTGACATCAGATATGACAGAGAGTCGGACGGGCGTCATAAATCTGCCCACTGTCTCAGTGTTGGTGTTCCTTCCTTGTAAGGTATTTAGGGTTTACGCTCCCCATCATTATCAAGTACTGTGAATATGCATTTATTATTATTTGCTGTTTCTATTATAAAGCTTATAAGTTGTATAACTTAAAGCAATAAAGAACTTGAATTCAAAATATTATTAGCAACGTGCTGAGTTTGGTTAGAAAATCTTTAGCGAAATTGAACTTTGAGTTAGCCAAACAAAATATTAAAACATTAAATCTTTTTTAAAGACAGGTTTTTTAAAATTATTATTATAATTTTGGTAAATCAATGAAATGTGTTCGCAGGAATCAACTTTATTTCTTATTTGTCGAGTTTGTTAATAACAGCTTAAAGACAGGGTAGCGAGTCACATGACATGCTAAAAGGTCAGCAGAATTCGTCTTGATTGGCAAGTCCTTTGTTAAGTCAGCTACATGACATTGCACTTGTTATTGATATTTTGGCGTGGTAGGAAATGGGTACGCCGTTAAGTCGCCGTTTTTTAACCCTTACTAATGA
>NW_024535135.1:0-14807 GCF_016097555.1 Gigantopelta aegis
ATTAATAAATCAATGAGTTCTAGTGCCGTCGTTAAACAAAACAAACTTTGACGTTTATAGCAAAATGGATAATAGTGCATGATCCACATAACTAGTTTCTCCTCTGTCCCTCTCTCCCTCTTCTGCCCTCACCCTCATTCACTTTCCATGTTCTCGCTATCTCTGTTTGTGTATCTGTCGGTGTATCTGCCTGTGGCTATCTATCTATCTATCTATATATCTATCTATCTATATATATATATATATATATATATATCTCTCTCTCTGTGTCTCTCTCTCTCTCTCTCTCTCTCTCTCTCTCTCTCTCTCTCTCTCTCTCTCTCTCTCTCTCTCTCTCTCTCTCTCTCTCTCTCTCTCTCTCTCTCTCTCTCTCTCTCTCTGGCACCCGTGTGTTTCGACACGTGTATATACGTCCAGGAGCACGCATGTTTTTGTATAAATAAGGGCCTATATACTTGATATATGTTATCAAATATGTATATAAATTAAACACGTTACACTTACTTTCTTGCGACGACAACGGCAGCAAGTGTTGAAAACAGGATCAGCTTAATCATCTTGTGTGGAGACCTACAAACAAGAGAAGTCGGTCTAGTAACCACATTGACCCATCCTAGTGGTATATTCTTCGTCACACAGACACCAACTAGAGGTTGTCGTAACTACATCCTTGTTGGCATACAGATTTACAGGTAAATATCGCCTAGGTAACAACCGTGACAGGTAAAACATTTAATACTGGACTTTTACGCACCGCGAAACAAGAATCGCTGACAGAATTAAAACAAGACAGAGTGCATGTAGTTCAGACACGTAGTTTCGGGACAACTGATCCATACCTGGGTGAGGGAGGAGGGAGATGGGGGGGGGGGGGATGAAGAGGACGGGCCCTTCTTACTTAAAACGATTTTTGTATACAAGGAGAAAACTATATCACTGTGCCTTGATTTAGTTTTGCTGCCCCCCTCATTATTTTAGACTAGGTTCGGCCCTGGACTGCAGCAAATGATATATGTATAGTGCCAATGTGGCCGCTCATTACCATTGATGACGCAAAACATCAGCCGGCGGTCATTAATAAAATACAGTAGAACCTTTGTTAAGCAGTCACCACTGGCAATATAAAAAAGTTGTATTTTAAAGTGACAGACCCTAGTTTCTAAAAACGCACGTTCGTCTAAGAAGTAATCGTCATCGAGACAAGCTTTAATTATTTTTAGACGGTGTTTGCCTATTTAAACACCACAGACTTTAGCTTCTCTCTGTTATAACCTTATCCAAATGTGTGTTGGAGGTTTGTAGATTAACTAAACTTAGTGTCCATTTTCACGGGTCTGCGCTTTTAAGACAGGCGGCCGTTTAATACAAGTCAAGTTTATATTATATGAGATAATTTAGGAGAATACAAATATGGCGTCTTAACACATATTGCTGCTTAATACAGGTGACCGATAGAGCAGGTTTGACTATAGTTACAAGTGTGTAACATCACTGTGCAAAGTCATAAATAGTCACGATCCACACTACAAATTTTCTCTGTGGACGGAAAATCAACATGCGTTCGTCTATATTTGGCATATGGCTTCTTTGATAGTGCCAAGTTACCAGAATGATCAGAGGACTTCGTAAAACATGCAGTTAGAGATGTATCTCTGTAGTTAAGAAACAATAATGTATAAAGACAACCAACTGACATGGCTGAAGTATCGTCAACGTTTATAATGTCGGTTAACTCGGATAATCTCTCTGTACCCATATAGGTTGCACTATACCAAATAAAATCCCATAGGTGATAATGTTAACGTATACAAATATTACAGGGATTCTAGATTGAGGTAGCCCCACTCCCATGGCTAGTGATATTCAATGTTGGACTAGTAAATAATTACTATTGCAATGCCCGATAGCTAATGAAATTGTTGTTTGTTTTTTTTGTCAAATGTTGCAGTTAAGTCTATTTTGTAAATATAAACATCCTGACCCCACCCGCCCTCAGATGTGAAGTTTTTAAGCTCTATCTCCCTCTTTAGGTGATATATCTGATTATTACTATTATTTAGTAAAATTGTATTAACTAAACGTAAAGTAGGGCTAGTGAATTTTTAATCGTGGCTAGTAAATGTTTAAATCACTGATCCCATGGCTAGTGGATTAAAAAAAAACAAATTATAGAAGCCCTGATATTATGTACAATATTATATCAACCAAATTGTGATCCATGGGGATGGATAAACAACCACTCCCTCAAAGTATTAATTGAAGTAAGTGGAACATCTCAGGCTATTCACAACTATTGTTTTTATATGGTCGAACCCAAGATTGAATATATTTTATTAAACTGAAAAAGCAATTGCTAACGTTCTACTGTGACGTCATTCTTCTTCTTAAAAAAAAGCCCACCAAGAAACAAAAAAAGAAAAACAAAACAAAACAAAACAAAAACAAAAAAAAAAAGAAAAAAGAAAGAAAAGAAGAAGAAAAAAAACAACAACAAAAAACAAGAAGAAAACTTAACAAAGTCGCCACCTGGAGTTTGAAGTGTTAAAACTCTACTTCGTGTGGTCCGCCAAGAGAAGCCACTCTCATGAATAGATACACTATAGCCCACAAACGTAAAAATAACCAAGTAACAAAATAAAATAACATAACATAACATAAAATAAAATGCAATAAACAGCTTAACATTTTACGCTATGGAACAAGAAAATATCTGCGGTCTGTTTAATATCTACGTACTTGTTAAACCGGTCAATGCATTTTTGGATCACGTTATATCGTAGTCAAGCAACGATATTATATGCTTCGCGACACTAATTGGGCCAAAATGCATTTCAGGACAAACTAGGACTACTTTGGAAAAAGTTACCGGCCTCGTGCTTATATCTAATTAAGGTTCAAGTACGCTGTTCTGGACACACACAACTCAGCTATCTGGGCTGTCTGTCCAGGACAGTGAGTTAGTTGTTAGTTGTTAGTGAGAGAGAAGAGTGTGTAGTGGTCTTACACCTACCCATTGAGTCATTAGAACTCGCTCTGGGTGGAAGCCGGTACCAGACTGCGAACCCTGTACCTACTAGCCTCATGTCCGATGCCTTAACCACGACACCACCGGGGCCGATCCTTTTTTATAAAAAATAATTATATTCAATAACTAATAATAACATTAACTCTGTTATTTGTTTTACCATCAGTGCATTTCATTTGGGGTAATTATTTCTGAGCATCTTTGCCTTCAGAAAGACTGTCCAGTACTACAAACCTGTTTACCCGACCTCAATCCTAATGCTAGTGTCAGACTACCAACTGCCAACAGAAAGTTGGCCAACATTTTGCTGTCACGACTTCTACGACTGTGCAGTTGCTAGTGTGAGCGCTCTTACAAGTCGAAGGAAGGACATGTTTTATTTAACTACACACCCATCTTACAACTCGATTCTCGTCGTCTAACCCATTAGTTGTTAATCTGAGCGGACCCGTCGTAAGTCGGAGGAAATTGCAACGCAACCGTCGAGTTGGCCAACCGTCTGCTGGCAGTTGGTATACTGGCACTAGCATTATTCTAATCTAAAATGGCATTGTTAATATTTCAACCAGTAAAACTAGCAAATTACTCATACCCAGATAATTCAAAGAGACTGGACAATATGTGGATAAAAAAACAACAATGCTAAGTTTGATCGAATGTCAGTCAACATATGAGGTTAAATTGGAATATTTTTAATTTGCTACATCTTTAGCATTTCATTTTAGATTATGGTCATGTACACGTTCCTAGACTACAATAATTTTATTTATAATAATATAAATTAATACAAAATAAATGATTTCAACTTACCAGAAAAAGGTTACCAGACAAAATAATTACTAGTATTCAGTAACGTATAATCGTGTGTATTTATAGCTTGATGGGTAAAAGCCAAAGGGTATAGAAGTGTTTGCATCACGTACAATAACAGAGAATGTGTTACATATGAGATTGCAGCTATGATAGCGATCCATCCGTCTAACTGTGCAATTAAACTGAGCTGACAACACATTTCATTCTCACATATACGTGTAACATAGAGTAACAGCTGTTTTATCAATTAATTTGGATGAAACAGAGGATAAACAATCGGTTTTAAAGCAATGTAATGTAAGCACACAGATGAAGAGGTGACCCCCCCCCCCAAAAAAAAAACCCCAACAAAACAACAACAAAAAAATCCCACAAAAATACAGCAACTTTTTTTCCTTCAATAAAAAGAAAAACTGAAACAATTGAAAGAAACTAAATCACTCCCCACCAAAAAACTCCCCAAAAAACCTCACCTTCTCACCTATCCATAAAAATTCCAATCAACCCAAAAAACAAACAATATGTAAATTACATCAAAACCAGACGTTTTTAACAGCCACTTTTTAAACACATGTGGATCATTACAAAACAGAAACTCCCTAAACCGGACACCCATTAAAACCGGCCTCGTTATCTTCTACTCGTAAGTTTAGAGGAGTTTCACTATATACTTAAGACCTCATAACAAAAATTATTACCAAAATACCAATTCCGTCATGAAGGCAGTCTTACATTATGTTCCACCATTCACCCTTAGTTCTCCACCTACGCCTGTGTTGAATGTGTTTATATATTGTTTATCCCGGATGTTGTGATGTAAAGAAAACAGGTAAGCACGTTGTATTACGTTTATTTAAATAAATATGTTAATGAATTAAAATTCAACACTATATGGTGAAATTGTTAACGGTCTTGCGTCTTCATATAATTGGGCACTATTTGTGACACGTACGGTTCAATGAGTTTGCAAGCAATGGTCACAGTGGGTCAAGAATAAAAGTTTGCTTTTAGTTTGCAAATGTTTTGCTTTTGGAATTAAGGAGACAAGAAACATAATCAAACACATTTGTGAGGTATAGATACGGCAATTCCAACACGTGGAACATAATGTGTTTTTTTTCTAAAAAAAAACCTTCGGTAAACCTCGGCCCTCCCCCTCCCAAAAAACCCAACAAAACACACACACACACACACACACACACACACACACACACACACAAACACACACACACCACAGCACCCCAGCAAACCCCACCCTAAGACAAACAACCTAAACAAACAAAACTCCCCTCACCCCCACCCCAACAACAACAACAACAAAACAACAACAACAAATGTGTCCATTGTGTTAGAATTGGCTTATCTATTTCTCACAACAATGATATATTCTATAAGAATCCACATCAACCAAAGACAGTAACACATTTCCAAGTGGACTATGTAAAGCTGTATTGAGATGATCCATAGCGGAAGGATAATAACGGATTATTGCCTGAAGTAGTGACTGAACCTAAAGAACGTGGATCAGTCTACGAAGGGGATTTGGCCACAGGCCACAATTAATTTCGCTATATGTTTCTATATAGCCTTAGTGGCTATAACATTTTTTTTATTAAAGTTACATTATCTGGTTACCATATTATAACATCATGTACAAATGTGAAATACAAGCTCAAATGCACTTTTAAAAAAGTCGTGTGTGTTCGCTATGAACGGATATCGTCAAACGTATACGCTTGATTCGTCGCCCGTGCCGCCACATCTTCATAAATCAAGGCTAATATTCGTTCCTCGTATTCAGCCTTGATGCATGTAGTCAAAATTACTGATATCCACTACTAGCGCCCTCTATTGGAAGAAAATTTGTAACACCGATTATGTCCCTTACACGATGACATCGCTGACCAATCACAGCATCGGTAACATGTCACAATCTTGAAAGCAATATCAAAAATTAACAGTCGAAACCTTTTTTTAACATATCGTGACAAACACGACACGTTTCCACGGACGCTGACGCTGCCATCTTTGTTTACAATAACAAGGGAATCTATAAGGAGCGTTGCGATTCGTTGCAATCAGATCTCATCGCATCCAATGAAATTTAAGCATTTTGTGGCACGATTTCTTGACGACATGTATCAAGGCTGAATACGAGGAACTAATATTAGCCTTGATTTATGAAGATGGTGCCGCCATAGCTCGGCAAAGCACACACGACAGCCTGTTGTCAGTTTCAGTTAACACGTGCGTTTGCCGATTTCAAATTGTAGGGTTCGTCTCAAAAAATTAAAAGAGAAATATTGCGCTGTAGTCGTAGCTGTATCGACAGTCGTACCTTCCTATTTCAGAATTGATATTTTATAAAGTGTTAGTAGAACTTTCAAAGTTTAGTTTCTATACTAGTAACACATTAATCATGTATATATTTTTAAAATAAAATATACTAAAGTAGACAATGAACGTTTTCACTTCTTAATTTTACGTGTTAAAATTGACAAATTCAAATAAATATTATTTCGTCTGGAAAGGGTAAAGTTGGGGGGGGGGGGGTGTTTAACGACATCAAAGATAAAGCATATTGATTTAATAATCATCCGACCCCATACAACCGTAAATAAAATGTTTTGAGTGCGTCGTTAAATAAAACATATCCTATCGTTCCTTCCACCTGCTGTTGGATGTCTAACATTTGGTAATTTTGACATATAATCTTAGAAAGGAATCGGGTGCATGTGCAGGGGGAGGGTATTGGAGGTCGAAACCCTTACTTGCCCAAGCTTAAAAAACAGTGAAATGTATTTATTTTTATTTTTATTTTTATTTTTTTTTGGGGGGGGGGGGGGGGGGGAGCATGGCCCCATATAAACTTCGCTTAACACAGTCTATAACCTCAACCTCGCTGAAATCCCTGCACACGCGCCTTGGAAACCCGCTACATTTTTTTTTTGCAAGTTATTGTTTATATGCACCATCCCACAGACAGGATATCACATACCATGGTCTTTTTGTGTACCTGCCGATGGGGATCGATCCTAGACTGACCGCGCATTTCCAAAAAACACCTTTTTAGGTCTAAGTAATGAATAAAAATAACATAATATAGTCTTTAAAAATGTTACGTAAATCGAACACAGTACTCTCTTCCTCTACCCCTAGAGCGTTACGTAATTAGTAACACCCCCTTACACGTAACGCGTATGCCAACAGCTGGCCACTGTCAAAATTTCAAGGCAAATCCCCCACTCACCTACCCCTGGAAAGGCGTTGTACCATATCTCTATGGATATAAATATGTTTTTGAGATATGAGACGACCCCTCAATCAAGACAGTTAAATTTGTTCAAAAATTGCGAAATCTCACGTGATCTCTTGTTGGGGAATTCTATACTTGTGATAAGCCAATGAAAACCGAGATCGGTACGAGCCCGTCAAAAGGGTTCCACTTTCAAAATAATGGCTTTGTTTTTGACATGGATAAGCCAGCGCAGTGGAACCAATGCGGAGTGCGGCGTCATATATGCACCAAACGTAATTGGATGTTCTGTTCTATATCCTTAAATAATAAAAATATTCCAGGGAATGTAGTTTTAATTTCAGCAGGCCCGTGGATTTTTGTATGTACCTTTGCCTGCCTGGGGGACACATACCCTGAAAAGGACAACCCATGTTTAAACAATCACACCGTCTAAATCTGGCCGGAGTACACCCATGGGGATCGATCCTAAACCGAACGCGCATCAGGCGAATGCGTTATCACTCGGCTACATCCCGCCCCTTGTGTAAGAAGTGATTGTTTATTCAAAACGTAGCTGGCAGCAAAACGTGATCGCTCTTGGCTACTGTGTAAATGTCACTTTAACACTTTACGCATGGCTGGGCAACCGGTGTTGAACAACATCCTGCAACATGTCCGGGAAATAAAACAGTCGTTTGTCTGCGGTCACCAATCAAATGTGGCGGCGCGTTAACCTCTTAAATTAACGACAGTACCACAAGAGCACACTGATTTATAGATCATCGGCTATTGGATGTCAAACATTTGGTAAATCGGAGATATAGTCTTACAGAGGAAACCCGCCAAATTTTTCCGTTAGTAGCAAGAGATCTTTTATTTGCATCATCCCACAACAGACAGGATAGCAGATACCTTGATTTGTACATGCTCATATACCACGAAGGTTTCGAGCATGTCTATGCCGAGTCAAGTCTCTGGATGCCTGTGGCCTGACTCGAGGCAGAACTAGCAGATACCACGGCCTTTGATATACCATTGCATATACAATATCCCTTGCTCTTACCTTTATCTGTGCCTTTCGATAGACATCGAGGCACTTATTGAAATCGCGGTACTGGTTTAGATAACGAAACATAATAATAACAATAAAATAAAATAAAAAATAAAATAAAAAAAACAACAACTCCAAAATAAAACAATTAAGAAACACCAAAAACTGGGACCACCGACTGGGATAGATCCTAGGAACTATATCACATCAGACGAGCTCTCTATCATTGAGCTTCATCGTGATCTATAATAATAAAGAAACCAACACGTTTTAGCTTGTTTAAACGCACCACTAGAACACATTGATTCATTAATCATCGGCTATTGGATGTCAAACATTTGGTAATTTTGACATATAGTCATTAGAGGAAACCCGCTACATTTTTTTTCTAATGCAGCAAGGGATCTTTTATATGCACTTTCCCACAGACAGGATAGCACATACCACCGCCTTTGATATACCAGTCGTGGTGCACAGGCGGGAATGAGAAATAAACCAATGGGCCCATCAACGGGGATCGATCCCAAACCGACCGCACATCAAGCAAACGCTTTACCACTGAGCTGCGTCTCGACCCCTTAATAATAAAGAAAGACACATTACAACAGATCTACGAAGACAATTTAATTTTATACGGAAGCCGTCTAATTTCTGACTTCACAAAACAACCCTACCTAACAAAGGGATGAAACAAAGAAAGACATGTTTTATTTAACGACGCACTCAACACATTTTTATTTACGGTTATATGGCGTCAGACATATGGTTAAGGACCACACAGATATTGAGAGAGGAAACCCGCTGTCGCCACTTCATGAGCTACTCTTTTCGATTAGCAGCAAGGGATCTTTTATATGCACCATCCCACAGACAGGGTAGTACATACCACGGCCTTTGATATACCAGTTGTGGTGCACTGGCTGGAACGAGAAATAGCCCAATGGGCCCTCCGACGGGGATCGATCCCACACCGACCGCGCATCGAGTGAGCGCTGTACCACTGGGCTACGTCCCGCCCCAACCAGGTGATGAATGTAGCTCAGTGATAGAGCTCTCGTCTGAGGTGCGATAGATCGTGGGATCAATCGTCCTCGCTGAACTGTTTCCTCCTCAACCGATGTGAAAGTTCTTATATTATACAAGATCCCCGGATGCCTTTTCTATAGTAGTCCAGCTATATTTTCTTTATTTCTCATGCTCAACCAAATGTCGATATAATGAAATTGCATGAGTTTAAAATGCATTAAGGTGTTGTTAAACTAAGATTATTTTCCTTTAACTTTCTCTACCTAACAATGTGTTCTATCTCGCAATCGTATAGAGAAGATCTAGTCAAACAACTGTTGGTCGAATAACTAACAGATTGCAAATCTGGTACCCGATTACTACGTCAGTACTTGGGAAATTGTGTTTTATATAAAATAAAAAAATGTATTTCACACACACACACACACACGCGCACATACATACACACACACACACACACACACACACACACACACACAAAACTGTATCTATCAGAACCCTTGACACAGAACCGAATAACGGACAAGATGTTTTCTGTTATTACGACGCAGAAACAGTCAATATTAATTTATTTCAACATGACAGGCTCATCCAGTTGGTCAACGTTGTTATCTTATTGAGGTTACAAACATAAGATAGCATCCGACGACTAGTACCTGTTTACCTTTAGTAAATGTGTTTTACAGTTACGCGCGTTTCTCTCTGTTAGTTGAGGGCGACACGTAGCCAAGTGGTAAAGCGTTCGCTTGATGTGCGGTAGATTTGGGATCGATCCCTGTCGGTGGGTCCATTGGGCTATTCGTCATTCCAGTCAGTGCTCCAAGACTCGTATATCAAAGGCCGTGGTATACGCTATCCTGTCTGTGAGAAAGTGCATATAAAATATCCCTTACTGCATTATAAAAAAAATGTAGCGGGTTTCCTATGATGACTATATGTCAGAATTACTAAATGTTTGACATCCAATAGCCGATGATTAATTAATGTGCTCTAGTGGTATCGTTAAACAAAACAAAGCTTTATACACACGGCCGCAGTTTATATTGCCACTTCTGCGTTAGGTATCAAAAATTGCAGTCTCCATTACCGTTTTATATAATTCATCTTTGTACGCAATATTTAGCACAAAGTATGTTTGGTAGTCGACTGAACCTGAGCGCTACCCCCCCCCCCCCCCCCCCAAAAAAAAAAAAACACACCAAAAAACACAAAAAAAAACAAAAACAACAACCAACAAAACAAAAAAACAAAACAAAAACCCAAAAAAAACAACAACAACAAAACAACAACACAAAAACACAAAAAAAACAACAAAAAATAACAACAAAACAACGACAACAAAACAAAAAAAACGCAACCCACCCACCCACCCAAAAAAAAAAAACCTTACGAAATGCGGCAAGTTCAAACAAGGCTGTCGGCAATGTCGATGAATAGAGGAGAAGCGATCAGAACGATAGGAAAATGTTAAAAATCCTTGCTTATTTTATTATAGATTCTGTTCGAGGTTATTTCACACTATTCATTCTGAACGGCAATGGAGCAGCATATTATGTTTCTGAAGGAATCTTTAACAATAAGACTAACTCTGGCACTCGTCAAATACAAATTTTAAAAACAATTGGCAATTTTCATTTGGCATAATAATTTAATGTAATAATTGATATTTTGTTAGAAAACACATGGATTTGTAAAAAAATTAGAAGTTTAATAGATAATTTAGTGATATTTTCTACTCACCCAGAGTTATCCGTGAAATTTATATATTTTGTGAATGCAATAAACTATTATTATTATAATGTTGAACAAGAGTTCTTGTTTTGGCTTGAAAGTTTGGAATGACATCAGCTGTGATTTCTTGCTGGACTTAGTGTGCGAGAGCTATGCTGCTGTAAGCTTTTATTGAAATTCAGATCACAAATAATCTCTTGTTCACCCAACAATAGGTCTATAAAAGTAGCAAAACGGTGGCTGGAAAAAAGTAACAGAAAAAAATCACAGAGAAAAAAGTCACAATTTTTATATAACAAAATGTGAGTTTGCAGAGTATTGAATATGGCTAAATTAAAACAAATTGATTAGGGTGGGTTTTTAGAGTGGCTTCGTGTACCTGGGTCAATTAGGTTAGATTAAAGAAAGAGGCTTCATATCGTGCAGGGGCGGTGATTAGGGACACCTCTTGATTAGGGTTAATTAGGCCTGGGTCCAGCTTACTGATTAGGGTAGATTAAAAACAATGGCTTCCTATTGTAAATGATTTATGGCTTCAATGACCGCAAAACTGGCAGAATTTCTCTGTGGCATTAGGTGGAAGATCTGCTTAAACCACCAACATTGAAAACAAAGAACTTTGACAAAAACTGTTTCATTGCCTAATATATTTTTAATTAAAAGTTGTGACTTTTTTCCTGTGTTTTATTTTTTACTTTTTTACCTGTGATTTTGTTCCTAGATTCTATAAAAACACAAGCCTAGGTATACTTACCTATCCATCTTTACTTCAAAATGGACTTGTATTTCTTTATGAGATACTTACTAATATAACAGTTATTAGTAGCAGAAGTGGCGTAGCCTGGGGGCGGGGGGTGGACCTTTTCGCTTATTAATAACATTAAAAAAGTTCCTGTGTAGCAGATAAAAAAAAATTAGTATCAATGTTGTTACATCTGTCCTGGATCTTAGCTTTAAACATACAGGCTTATACATATGGAGTTTCTGGTGGTGCAAAAACAAAATAGAAAAAAAGGTCCACTTGGTTCATATTCGATACCCCCCCCCCCCCCCCACACACACACACACACCCACACACACCCCCACACACACACACCCCACACCCTTGGACCATGAAAATGAGACTGAAGATGGCTAATAACTTTCTGCTTCCTCGATGGTTTGAATTTCGCTACAGGACATATTGGGCAGTGGAAGCACTGAAATCCGCCATCCTAATCTACAATGAAAAGTTATTTATTTCACTAGTAACGCCCGTAAGGACTGGACGAATAATTAATCAATTAAAATGTAATTCTCTATCCACTTATATGGTTAATCAGTCTAATTATATGTGTGTAATGTATTATCGCCCAACAATAGAAATTGTATGCTGTTTTGTTGGAGTAGCCACTATAGCCCCAATTAGCCACTAAATTATTTCCGGCGCGTTCAGGCTCCAGTCGCTTGCAACAAAGGCCCTTTATTGGTATTGAATTACGGAGTAGTAGTAGTAGTTTATTTACTTTAAGCGGTGTGGCTCATAAGCATACAAATATATACAATATTATACATGCGCATCTGACAGGCGCATGTTAACTCTTTTTATAAATAGTACATGATTATCAACTTGCTGATTAAATCATACATCTCCAAATCCTAAAGAAAATAATAAATGTTTTACATGGTGTAGCCAGTTAAAATATTCCTGACTTTTTAACATATCATCATATATTGATTCCAAGATACAATTCTTCGTTTCTAAAAGCTTCAACCAATATTTAACAATTCTTACTTTACGTACTACATGTAGAGGCAATCTTCCTAATTGTTAACACATAATTATGATATATATGAGTAATGCATATTTAAATTTTTTAATTTAATATTTTTTAATACTCACACACGCACACGTTATACATATAAACATATATATTTTTTTGATTATTATCCACAATATACATATATTTTATTGATTATTACTGACTTCCCCCCTCATATCTCAGTACACGTGTAGAAAAACAACTAGTAACCATTCACTGCAGCTATACTATAGACCGTCCTGTGCAGAACCGTGCTGGGTAGGAACGTCCTGTACAGAGCCGTCATCACTATATAATTTTGTAATACTCGCACACGCACACGTTATATATATATATATATATATATATATATTCTTTTTTTTTTCGCGTATTATCAAAAATATACATATATTTTCTTTATATACAAAATATATATTGATTCCCTTTACTGTTAATGTGTTTTCCACCATATCCCCTAGAAATACAATGGGTTAAGTTTAGGGTTAGGGTTAAGGAAAACATCCAGTAATGATAAGAACAATTAATTTTGTCAAAAGGTTAATTAAAAAAAAAAAAATCTGCAAAACATTTGGGTAATTATGACACCATACCCATTTTACCCTCTGGCAGAAACCCTGAGGCTGAACTAATGATTATTGTCTATACTAAATAATTATGTTTGAAATTTTATACATGTATATATATACACATATATATATATATATATATATATATATATATATATAGATAGATATATATATATATATATATATATATATATATATATATATAGTGTTCCATGTAGTTGTACATTCATACAATGGTTAAAAGCACAAGTTATTAAAGTTACAGTGTCTGGTTACCATATAATAATAATATGCACAAATATGAAATACAAGTTCAACTGCACTTTTAAAAAATTCGCGTGTCTTCGCTATGAAGGGAGAACGTCAAAAGTATACGCTCGATTCGTCGCCTGTGCGGCATTGCTTGGCAAACCACAAACGACAGCCTGTTGTCAATTTCAGTTAACAGGTGCGTTTGCGGATTTCAAATTGTAAGGTGCGTCTCAAAAAAATGAAATGAGAATTCTTGCGCTGTACAAAGAACGTTCGATTGAGGATACGTACTATTCTTTCGTTAAAACCGGTTCTGATCGTGACAACGTACTATCGACAATCGTACCTTCCTATTTAAGAATTAATATTTTATAAAGTGTTAGTAGAACTTTCAAAGTTTAGTTTGTATAACACATTGATCATGTATATATTTTTAATAAAATATACTAAAGTAGAAAATGACCACTTTCACTTTTTAATTTTACATGTGGTAAAATCGACAAATTCAAATAAATATTATTTCGTTTGGAAAGGGTAAAGTTAGTTTGTTTTGTTTAACGACATCAGTGTTAGAGCATATTGATTTAATAATCATATGCCTTTGGATGTCAAACGTTTGGTAATTTTGACATAATCTAAGAGAGGAAACGGGCGCATGTGCAGGGGGAGGGTATTGGGGGTCGAAACCCTTCCCTGACCAAGATAAAAAAAAATTGAAATATATTTTCTGGGGGAACATGGCCCCATATAAACTTCGCTCAACGCAGTCTATAACCCCCAACCCCGCTGAAATCCCTCAACACGTGCGTTGGAAAACCGCTACATTTTAAAAATATTTTTGTATTCTTCTTTTTTTTTTTTTAGCAAGGGATCATTTATATGTACCATCCCACAGACAGGATATCACATACCATAGTCTTTTATATACCAGTCATGGCGCACTGGCTGGAACAATCCCGCCAATGGGGATCGATCCTAGACCGACTGCGCATTAAAAAAAAAAAACCCACATTTTTAGGTCTAAGTAATGAATAGAAATAATATATATAGTCTTCATAAATGTTACGTATATCGAACATATCGCCCTCTTCCTCTACCCCTAGAGTATTACGTAATTATTAACACCCCCTTACATGTAACGCGTATGCCAACCGCTGGTCACTGTCAAAATGTCAAGGCAAATCCCACACCGACCCCTGGAAAGGTATTGTACCATAACTCTATGGATATAAATATATTTTGGAGGTATGAGACGACCCCTCAGTCAAGACAGTTAAATGTGTTTCAAAATCATGTGAGAAGC